>NC_052162.1:128767373-128835629 GCF_902713615.1 Scyliorhinus canicula | reverse complement strand
GATTCTTCGTGAGGGAGGAATGGATTCTTCGTGAGGGAGGAATGGATTCTTCGTGAGGGAGGAATGGATTCTTCGTGAGGGAGGAATGGATTCTTCGTGAGGGAGGAATGGATTCTTCGTGAGGGAGGAATGGATTCATCGTGAGGGAGGAATGGATTCTTCGTGAGGGAGGAATGGATTCATCGTGAGGGAGGAATGGATTCATCGTGAGGGAGGAATGGATTCATCGTGAGGGAGGAATGGATTCATCGTGAGGGAGGCATGGATTCATCGTGAGGGAGGAATGGATTCATCGTGAGGGAGGAATGGATTCAACGTGAGGGAGAAATGGATTAATCGTGAGGGAGAAATGGATTAATCGTGAGGGAGAAATGGATTAATCGTGAGGTAGAAATGGCTTCATCGTGAGGGAGGAATGGATTCAACGTGAGGGAGGAATGGATTCAACGTGAGGGAGGAATGGATGAATCGTGAGGGAGGAATGGATGAATCGTGAGTGAGAAATAGATTCATCGTGAGTGAGAAATAGATTCATCGTGAGTGAGAAATAGATTCATCGTGAGTGAGAAATGGATTCATCTTGAGACAGAAATGGATGAATCGTGAGGGAGAAATGGATTCACCGTGAGGGAGAAATGGATTCACCGTGAGGGAGAAATGGATTCACCGTGAGGGAGAAATGGATTCACCGTGAGGGAGGAATGGATTCACCGTGAGGGAGGAATGGATTCATCGTGAGGAGGAACGGATTCATTGTGAGTGAGGAATGCATTCACCCTGAGGGAGGAATGGATTCAACGTGAGGGAGAAATGGATTAATCGTGAGGGAGAAATGGATGAATCGTGAGGGAGAAATTGATTAATCATGAGTGAGAAATGGATTCTTGAGGGATAAATGAATTTATCGTGAGGGAGGAATGGATTCATCGTGAGGGAGAAATGGATTCATCTTGAGCGAGAAATGGATGAATCGTGAGGGAGAAATGGATTCATCGTGAGGGAGAAATGGATTCATCGTGAGGGAGAAATGGATTCATCGTGAGGGAGAAATGGATTCATCGTGAGGGAGAAACGGATTCATCGTGAGGGAGAAACGGATTCATCGTGAGGGAGAAACGGATTCATCGTGAGGGAGAAATGGATTCACCGTGAGGGAGGAACGGATTCACCTTGAGGGAGGAGCGGATTCACCTTGAGGGAGGAACGGATTCATCGTGAGGGAGGAACGGATTCATCGTGAGGGAGGAACGGATTCATCGTGAGGCAGAAACATATTCATCGTGAGGCAGAAACGGATTCACCGTGAGGCAGAAACGGATTCACCGTGAGGCAGAAACGGATTCATCGTGAGGGAGAAATGGATTAATCCTGAGGGAGGAATGGATTCATCCTGAGGGAGGAATGGATTCAACGTTAGGGAGAAATGGATTAATCGTGAGGGAGAAATTGATTAATCGTGAGGTAGAAATGGATTCGTCGTGAGGTAGAAATGGATTCGTCGTGAGGGAGAAATGGATTAATCGTGAGGGAGAAATGGATTCATCGTGAGGGAGAAATTGATTCATCGTGAGGGAGAAATTGATTCATCGTGAAGGAGAAATTGATTCATCGTGAGGGAGAAATAGATTCATCGTGACTGAGAAATAGATTCATCGTGAGTGAGAAATAGATTCATCGTGAGGGAGAAATGGATTCATCGTGAGGGAGAAATGGATTAACCGAGAGAGTAATTGATTAATCATGAGGGAGTAATGGATTCATCGTGAGGGAGAAGTGGATTCATCGTGAGGGAGAAGTGGATTCATCGTGAGGGAGAAGTGGATTCATCGTGAGCGAGAAATGGAATAATCATGAGGGAGGAATGCATTCATCGTGAGGGAGGAAGGGATTCACCCTGAGGGAGGAATGGATTCAACGTGAGGGAGAAATGGATTCATCTTGAGGGAGAAATGGATTCATCGTGAGGGAGAAATGGATTCATCGTGAGGGAGAAATGGATTCATCGTGAGGGAGAAATTGATTCATCGTGAGGGAGAAATTGATTCATCGTGAGGGAGAAATTGATTCATCGTGAGGGAGAAATTGATTCATCGTGAGGGAGAAATTGATTCATCGTGAGGGAGAAATTGATTCATCGTGAGGGAGAAATTGATTCATCGCGAGGGAGAAATGGATTCATCGCGAGGGAGAAATGGATTCATCGTGAAGCAGCAATGGATTCATCGTGAGGCAGCAATGGATTCATCGTGAGGCAGAAATGGATTCATCGTGAGGGAGAAATGGATTCATCGTGAGGGAGGAATGGATTCATCGTGAGGGAGGAATGGATTCATCGTGAGGGAGGAATGGATTCATCGTGAGGGAGGAATGGATTCATCGTGAGGGAGGAATGGATTCATCGTGAGGGAGGAATGGATTCATCGTGAGGGAGGAATGGATTCATCGTGAGGGAGAAATGGATTCATCGTGAGGGAGGAATGGATTCATCGTGAGGGAGGAATGGATTCATCGTGAGGGAGGAATGGATTCATCGTGAGGGAGGAATGGATTCATCGTGAGGGAGGAATGGATTCATCGTGAGGGAGGAATGGATTCATCGTGAGGGAGGAATGGATTCATCGTGAGGGAGGCATGGATTAATCGTGAGGGAGAAATGGATAAATCGTGAGGGAGAAATGGATTAATCGTGAGGTAGAAATGGCTTCATCGTGAGGTAGAAATGGATTCATCGTGAGGGAGAAGTGGATTCATCGTGAGGGAGAAGTGGATTCATCGTGAGTGAGAAATGGAATAATCGTGAGGGAGGAATGCATTCATCTTCAGGGAGGAATGGATTCACCCTGAGGGAGGAATGAATTCAACGTGAGGGAGAAATGGATTCATCGTCAGGGAGAAACGGATTCATCGTGAGGGAGAAACGGATTCATCGTGAGGGAGAAATAGATTCATCGTGAGGGAGGAATAGATTCATCGTGAGGGAGGAATAGATTCATCGTGAGGGAGGAATAGATTCATCGTGAGGGAGGAATAGATTCATCGTGAGGGAGGAATAGATTCATCGTGAGGGAGGAATAGATTCATCGTGAGGGAGGAATGGATTCATCGTGAGGGAGGAATTGATTCACCGTGAGGGAGAAATGGATTCACCCTGAGGGAGGAATGGATTCAACGTGAGGGAGGAATGGATTCGTGAGTGAGAAATGGATGAATCGTGAGTGAGAAATAGATTCATCGTGAGTGAGAAATAGATTCATCGTGAGTGAGAAATGGATTCATCGTGAGTGAGAAATGGATTCATCTTGAGACAGAAATGGATTCATCTTGAGACAGAAATGGATTCGTGAGCGAGAAATGGATTAATCGTGAGGGAGAAATGGATTCACCGTGAGGGAGAAATGGATTCACCGTGAGGGAGAAATGGATTCTACGTGAGGGAGAAATGGATTCATCGTGAGGGAGAAATGGATTCATCGTGAGGGAGAAATGGATTCATCGTGAGGGAGAAATTGATTCATCGTGAGGGAGAAATTGATTCATCGTGAGGGAGAAATTGATTCATCGTGAGGGAGAATTGATTCATCGTGAGGGAGAAATTGATTCATCGTGAGGGAGAAATTGATTCATCGTGAGGGAGAAATTGATTCATCGCGAGGGAGAAATGGATTCATCGTGAGGGAGAAATGGATTCATCGTGAGGTGAAATGGATTCATCGTGAGGCAGAAATGGATTCATCGTGAGGCAGAATGGATTCATCGTGAGGGAGAAATGGATTCTTCGTGAGGGAGGAATGGATTCTTCGTGAGGGAGGAATGGATTCTTCGTGAGGGAGGAATGGATTCTTCGTGAGGGAGGAATGGATTCTTCGTGAGGGAGGAATGGATTCATCGTGAGGGAGGAATGGATTCTTCGTGAGGGAGGAATGGATTCATCGTGAGGGAGGAATGGATTCATCGTGAGGGAGGAATGGATTCATCGTGAGGGAGGAATGGATTCATCGTGAGGGAGGAATGGATTCATCGTGAGGGAGGAATGGATTCATCGTGAGGGAGGCATGGATTCATCGTGAGGGAGGCATGGATTCATCGTGAGGGAGGAATGGATTCAACGTGAGGGAGAAATGGATTAATCGTGAGGGAGAAATGGATTAATCGTGAGGGAGAAATGGATTCATCGTGAGGGAGGAATGGATTCATCGTGAGGGAGAAATGGATTCATCGTGAGGGAGGCATGGATTCATCGTGAGGGAGGAATGGATTCAACGTGAGGGAGAAATGGATTAATCGTGAGGGAGAAACGGATTCATCGTGAGGGAGAAACGGATTCATCGTGAGGGAGAAATGGATTCACCGTGAGGGAGGAACGGATTCACCTTGAGGGAGGAGCGGATTCACCTTGAGGGAGGAACGGATTCATCGTGAGGGAGGAACGGATTCATCGTGAGGGAGGAACGGATTCATCGTGAGGCAGAAACATATTCATCGTGAGGCAGAAACGGATTCACCGTGAGGCAGAAACGGATTCACCGTGAGGCAGAAACGGATTCACCGTGAGGCAGAAACGGATTCATCGTGAGGGAGAAATGGATTAATCCTGAGGGAGGAATGGATTCATCCTGAGGGAGGAATGGATTCAACGTTAGGGAGAAATGGATTAATCGTGAGGGAGAAATTGATTAATCGTGAGGTAGAAATGGATTCGTCGTGAGGTAGAAATGGATTCGTCGTGAGGGAGAAATGGATTAATCGTGAGGGAGAAATGGATTAATCGTGAGGGAGAAATGGATTCATCGTGAGTGAGAAATGGATTCATCGTGAGTGAGAAATAGATTCATCGTGAGGGAGAAATAGATTCATCGTGAGTGAGAAATAGATTCATCGTGAGTGAGAAATAGATTCATCGTGAGTGAGAAATAGATTCATCGTGAGGGAGAAATGGATTCATCGTGAGGGAGAAATGGATTAACCGAGAGAGTAATTGATTAATCATGAGGGAGTAATGGATTCATCGTGAGGGAGAAGTGGATTCATCGTGAGGGAGAAGTGGATTCATCGTGAGGGAGAAGTGGATTCATCGTGAGCGAGAAATGGAATAATCATGAGGGAGGAATGCATTCATCGTGAGGGAGGAAGGGATTCACCCTGAGGGAGGAATGGATTCAACGTGAGGGAGAAATGGATTCATCTTGAGGGAGAAATGGATTCATCGTGAGGGAGAAATGGATTCATCGTGAGGGAGAAATGGATTCATCGTGAGGGAGAAATTGATTCATCGTGAGGGAGAAATTGATTCATCGTGAGGGAGAAATTGATTCATCGTGAGGGAGAAATTGATTCATCGTGAGGGAGAAATTGATTCATCGTGAGGGAGAAATTGATTCATCGTGAGGGAGAAATTGATTCATCGTGAGGGAGAAATTGATTCATCGCGAGGGAGAAATGGATTCATCGCGAGGGAGAAATGGATTCATCGTGAAGCAGCAATGGATTCATCGTGAGGCAGCAATGGATTCATCGTGAGGCAGAAATGGATTCATCGTGAGGGAGGAATGGATTCATCGTGAGGGAGGAATGGATTCATCGTGAGGGAGGAATGGATTCATCGTGAGGGAGGAATGGATTCATCGTGAGGGAGGAATGGATTCATCGTGAGGGAGGAATGGATTCATCGTGAGGGAGGAATGGATTCATCGTGAGGGAGGAATGGATTCATCGTGAGGGAGAAATGGATTCATCGTGAGGGAGGAATGGATTCATCGTGAGGGAGGAATGGATTAATCGTGAGGGAGAAATGGATTAATCGTGAGGGAGAAATGGATTAATCGTGAGGTAGAAATGGCTTCATCGTGAGGTAGAAATGGATTCATCGTGAGGGAGAAGTGGATTCATCGTGAGGGAGAAGTGGATTCATCGTGAGTGAGAAATGGAATAATCGTGAGGGAGGAATGCATTCATCTTCAGGGAGGAATGGATTCACCCTGAGGGAGGAATGAATTCAACGTGAGGGAGAAATGGATTCATCGTCAGGGAGAAACGGATTCATCGTGAGGGAGAAACGGATTCATCGTGAGGGAGGAATAGATTCATCGTGAGGGAGGAATAGATTCATCGTGAGGGAGGAATAGATTCATCGTGAGGGAGGAATAGATTCATCGTGAGGGAGGAATAGATTCATCGTGAGGGAGGAATAGATTCATCGTGAGGGAGGAATAGATTCATCGTGAGGGAGGAATGGATTCATCGTGAGGGAGGAATTGATTCACCGTGAGGGAGGAATGGATTCACCCTGAGGGAGGAATGGATTCAACGTGAGGGAGGAATGGATTCGTGAGTGAGAAATGGATGAATCGTGAGTGAGAAATAGATTCATCGTGAGTGAGAAATAGATTCATCGTGAGTGAGAAATAGATTCATCGTGAGTGAGAAATGGATTCATCTTGAGACAGAAATGGATTCATCTTGAGACAGAAATGGATTCATCGTGAGGGAGAAATGGATTCATCGTGAGGGAGAAATTGATTCATCGTGAGGGAGAAATTGATTCATCGTGAGGGAGAAATTGATTCATCGTGAGGGAGAAATTGATTCATCGTGAGGGAGAAATTGATTCATCGTGAGGGAGAAATTGATTCATCGCGAGGGAAAAATGGATTCATCGCGAGGGAGAAATGGATTCATCGTGAAGCAGCAATGGATTCATCGTGAGGCAGAAATGGATTCATCGTGAGGCAGAAATGGATTCATCGTGAGGGAGGAATGGATTCATCGTGAGGGAGGAATGGATTCATCGTGAGGGAGGAATGGATTCATCGTGAGGGAGGAATGGATTCATCGTGAGGGAGGAATGGATTCATCGTGAGGGAGGAATGGATTCATCGTGAGGGAGGAATGGATTCATCGTGAGGGAGGAATGGATTCATCGTGAGGGAGAAATGGATTCATCGTGAGGGAGAAATGGATTCATCGTGAGTGAGAAATGGATTAATCGTGAGGGAGAAATGGATTAATCGTGAGGGAGAAATGGATTAATCGTGAGGTAGAAATGGCTTCATCGTGAGGTAGAAATGGATTCATCGTGAGGGAGAAGTGGATTCATCGTGAGGGAGAAGTGGATTCATCGTGAGTGAGAAATGGAATAATCGTGAGGGAGGAATGCATTCATCTTCAGGGAGGAATGGATTCACCCTGAGGGAGGAATGAATTCAACGTGAGGGAGAAATGGATTCATCGTGAGGGAGAAACGGATTCATCGTGAGGGAGAAACGGATTCATCGTGAGGGAGAAATAGATTCATCGTGAGGGAGGAATAGATTCATCGTGAGGGAGGAATAGATTCATCGTGAGGGAGGAATAGATTCATCGTGAGGGAGGAATAGATTCATCGTGAGGGAGGAATAGATTCATCGTGAGGGAGGAATAGATTCATCGTGAGGGAGGAATGGATTCATCGTGAGGGAGGAATGGATTCATCGTGAGGGAGGAATGGATTCACCCTGAGGGAGGAATGGATTCAACGTGAGGGAGGAATGGATTCGTGAGTGAGAAATGGATGAATCGTGAGTGAGAAATAGATTCATCGTGAGTGAGAAATAGATTCATCGTGAGTGAGAAATAGATTCATCGTGAGTGAGAAATGGATTCATCTTGAGACAGAAATGGATTCATCTTGAGACAGAAATGGATTCGTGAGCGAGAAATGGATTCATCGTGAGGGAGAAATGGATTCACCGTGAGGGAGAAATGGATTCACCGTGAGGGAGAAATTGATTCTACGTGAGGGAGAAATGGATTCATCGTGAGGGAGAAATGGATTCATCGTGAGGGAGAAATTGATTCATCGTGAGGGAGAAATTGATTCATCGTGAGGGAGAAATTGATTCATCGTGAGGGAGAAATTGATTCATCGTGAGGGAGAAATTGATTCATCGTGAGGGAGAAATTGATTCATCGTGAGGGAGAAATTGATTCATCGTGAGGGAGAAATTGATTCATCGCGAGGGAGAAATGGATTCATCGCGAGGGAGAAATGGATTCATCGTGAAGCAGCAATGGATTCATCGTGAGGCAGCAATGGATTCATCGTGAGGCAGAAATGGATTCATCGTGAGGGAGAAATGGATTCTTCGTGAGGGAGGAATGGATTCTTCGTGAGGGAGGAATGGATTCTTCGTGAGGGAGGAATGGGTTCTTCGTGAGGGAGGAATGGATTCTTCGTGAGGGAGGAATGGATTCATCGTGAGGGAGGAATGGATTCTTCGTGAGGGAGGAATGGATTCATCGTGAGGGAGGAATGGATTCATCGTGAGGGAGGAATGGATTCATCGTGAGGGAGGAATGGATTCATCGTGAGGGAGGAATGGATTCATCGTGAGGGAGGAATGGATTCATCGTGAGGGAGGCATGGATTCATCGTGAGGGAGGCATGGATTCATCGTGAGGGAGGAATGGATTCAACGTGAGGGAGAAATGGATTAATCGTGAGGGAGAAATGGATTAATCGTGAGGGAGAAATGGATTAATCGTGAGGTAGAAATGGCTTCATCGTGAGGGAGGAATGGATTCAACGTGAGGGAGGAATGGATTCAACGTGAGGGAGGAATGGATGAATCGTGAGGGAGGAATGGATGAATCGTGAGGGAGGAATGGATGAATCGTGAGTGAGAAATAGATTCATCGTGAGTGAGAAATAGATTCATCGTGAGTGAGAAATAGATTCATCGTGAGTGAGAAATAGATTCATCGTGAGTGAGAAATGGATTCATCTTGAGACAGAAATGGATGAATCGTGAGGGAGAAATGGATTCACCGTGAGGGAGAAATGGATTCACCGTGAGGGAGAAATGGATTCACCGTGAGGGAGAAATTGATTCACCGTGAGGGAGAAATGGATTCACCGTGAGGGAGAAACGGATTCATCGTGAGGGAGGAACGGATTCATTGTGAGTGAGGAATGCATTCACCCTGAGGGAGGAATGGATTCAACGTGAGGGAGAAATGGATTAATCGTGAGGGAGAAATTGATTAATCATGAGTGAGAAATGGATTCTTGAGGGATAAATGGATTTATCATGAGGGAGGAATGGATTCATCGTGAGGGAGAAATGGATTCATCTTGAGCGAGAAATGGATGAATCGTGAGGGAGAAATGGATTCATCGTGAGGGAGAAATGGATTCATCGTGAGGGAGAAATGGATTCATCGTGAGGGAGAAACGGATTCATCGTGAGGGAGAAACGGATTCATCGTGAGGGAGAAACGGATTCATCGTGAGGGAGAAACGGATTCATCGTGAGGGAGAAACGGATTCATCGTGAGGGAGAAACGGATTCATCGTGAGGGAGAAACGGATTCACCGTGAGGGAGGAACGGATTTACCGTGAGGGAGGAACGGATTCACCTTGAGGGAGGAGCGGATTCACCTTGAGGGAGGAACGGATTCATCGTGAGGGAGGAACGGATTCATCGTGAGGGAGGAACGGATTCATCGTGAGGCAGAAACATATTCATCGTGAGGCAGAAACGGATTCACCGTGAGGCAGAAACGGATTCACCGTGAGGCAGAAACGGATTCACCGTGAGGCAGAAACGGATTCATCGTGAGGGAGAAATGGATTAATCCTGAGGGAGGAATGGATTCATCCTGAGGGAGGAATGGATTCATCGTGAGGGAGGAATGGATTCATCGTGAGGGAGGAATGGATTCATCGTGAGGGAGGCATGGATTCATCGTGAGGGAGGCATGGATTCATCGTGAGGGAGGAATGGATTCAACGTGAGGGAGAAATGGATTAATCGTGAGGGAGAAATGGATTAATCGTGAGGGAGAAATGGATTAATCGTGAGGTAGAAATGGCTTCATCGTGAGGGAGGAATGGATTCAACGTGAGGGAGGAATGGATTCAACGTGAGGGAGGAATGGATGAATCGTGAGGGAGGAATGGATTCATCGTGAGGGAGGAATGGATTCATCGTGAGGGAGGCATGGATTCATCGTGAGGGAGGAATGGATTCATCGTGAGGGAGGCATGGATTCATCGTGAGGGAGGCATGGATTCATCGTGAGGGAGGCATGGATTCATCGTGAGGGAGGAATGGATTCAACGTGAGGGAGAAATGGATTAATCGTGAGGGAGAAATGGATTAATCGTGAGGGAGAAATGGATTAATCGTGAGGTAGAAATGGCTTCATCGTGAGGGAGGAATGGATTCAACGTGAGGGAGGAATGGATTCAACGTGAGGGAGGAATGGATGAATCGTGAGGGAGGAATGGATGAATCGTGAGTGAGAAATAGATTCATCGTGAGTGAGAAATAGATTCATCGTGAGTGAGAAATAGATTCATCGTGAGTGAGAAATGGATTCATCTTGAGACAGAAATGGATGAATCGTGAGGGAGAAATGGATTCACCGTGAGGGAGAAATGGATTCACCGTGAGGGAGAAATGGATTCACCGTGAGGGAGAAATTGATTCACCGTGAGGGAGAAATGGATTCACCGTGAGGGAGAAACGGATTCATCGTGAGGGAGGAACGGATTCATTGTGAGTGAGGAATGCATTCACCCTGAGGGAGGAATGGATTCAACGTGAGGGAGAAATGGATTAATCGTGAGGGAGAAATGGATGAATCGTGAGGGAGAAATTGATTAATCATGAGTGAGAAATGGATTCTTGAGGGATAAATGGATTTATCGTGAGGGAGGAATGGATTCATCGTGAGGGAGAAATGGATTCATCTTGAGCGAGAAATGGATGAATCGTGAGGGAGAAATGGATTCATCGTGAGGGAGAAATGGATTCATCGTGAGGGAGAAATGGATTCATCGTGAGGGAGAAATGGATTCATCGTGAGGGAGAAACGGATTCATCGTGAGGGAGAAACGGATTCATCGTGAGGGAGAAACGGATTCATCGTGAGGGAGAAACGGATTCACCGTGAGGGAGAAACGGATTCACCGTGAGGGAGGAACGGATTCACCGTGAGGGAGGAACGGATTCACCTTGAGGGAGGAGCGGATTCACCTTGAGGGAGGAACGGATTCATCGTGAGGGAGGAACGGATTCATCGTGAGGGAGGAACGGATTCATCGTGAGGCAGAAACATATTCATCGTGAGGCAGAAACGGATTCACCGTGAGGCAGAAACGGATTCACCGTGAGGCAGAAACGGATTCACCGTGAGGCAGAAACGGATTCATCGTGAGGGAGAAATGGATTAATCCTGAGGGAGGAATGGATTCATCCTGAGGGAGGAATGGATTCAACGTTAGGGAGAAATGGATTAATCGTGAGGGAGAAATTGATTAATCGTGAGGTAGAAATGGATTCGTCGTGAGGTAGAAATGGATTCGTCGTGAGGGAGAAATGGATTAATCGTGAGGGAGAAATGGATTAATCGTGAGGGAGAAATGGATTCATCGTGAGGGAGAAATGGATTCAACGTGAGGGAGAAATGGATTCATCGTGAGGGAGAAATGGATTCATCGTGAGGGAGAAATGGATTCATCGTGAGGGAGAAATGGATTCATCGTGAGCGAGAAATGGATTCATCGTGAGCGAGAAATGGATTCATCGTGAGGGAGAAATGGATTCGTGAGGGAGAAATGGATTCATCGTGAGGGAGGAATAGATTCATCGTGAGGGAGGAATGGATTCATCGTGAGGGAGGAATAGATTCATCGTGAGGCAGGAATGGATTCATCGTGAGGCAGGAATGGATTCATCGTGAGGGAGGAATGGATTCATCGTGAGGGAAGAATGGATTCATCGTGAGGGAGGAATGGATTCAACGTGAGGGAGGAATGGATTCATCTTGAGACAGAAATGGATTCATCATGAGGGAGAAATGGATTCGTGAGCGAGAAATGGATTCATTGTGAGGGAGAAATTGATTCATCGAGAGGGAGAAATGGATTCAACGTGAGGGAGAAATGGATTAATCGTGAGGGAGAAATTGATTAATCGTGAGGTTGAAATGGATTCAACGTGAGGGAGAAATGGATTTATCGTGAGGGAGGAATGGATGAATCGTGAGGGAGAAATGGATGAATCGTGAGGGAGAAACGGATGAATCGTGAGGGAGAAACGGATGAATCGTGAGGGAGAAACGGATGAATCGTGAGGGAGAAACGGATGAATCGTGAGGGAGAAACGGATGAATCGTGAGGGAGAAACGGATGAATCGTGAGGGAGAAACGGATGAATCGTGAGGCAGAAACGGATTCACCGTGAGGCAGAAACGGATTCACCGTGAGGCAGAAACAGATTCACCTTGAGGGAGAAACAGATTCACCACGAGGGAGAAACAGATTCACCATGAGGGAGAAACGGATTCATCCTGAGGGAGGAATGGATTCATCCTGAGGGAGGAATGGATTCATCCTGAGGGAGGAATGGATTCATCCTGAGGGAGGAATGGATTCATCCTGAGGGAGGAATGGATTCATCCTGAGGGAGGAATGGATTCATCCTGAGGGAGGAATGGATTTATCCTGAGGGAGGAATGGATTAATCCTGAGGGAGGAATGGATTCATCCTGAGGGAGGAATGGATTCATCCTGAGGGATAAATGGATTCAACGTGAGGGAGGAATGGATTCAACGTGAGGGAGGAATGGATTCATCGTGAGGGAGAAATGGATTCATCGTGAGGGAGAAATGGATTCATCGTGAGGGAGAAATGGATTCATCGTGAGGGAGAAATGGATTCATCGTGAGGGAGAAATGGATTCATCGTGAGGGAGAAATGGATTCATCGTGAGGGAGAAATGGATTCATCGTGAGGGAGAAATGGATTCATCGTGAGGGAGAAATGGATTCATCGTGAGGGTGAAATGGATTCATCGTGAGGGAGAAATTGATTCATCGTGAGGGAGAAATTGATTCATCGTGAGGGAGAAATTGATTCATCGTGAGGGAGAAATGGATTCATCGTGAGGGAGAAATGGGTTCATCCTGAGGGAGGGATGGATTCATCCTGAGGGAGGAATGGATTCATCCTGAGAGAGGAATGGATTCATCCTGAGGGAGAAATGGATTCCTCGTGAGGGAGAAATGGATTCGTCGTGAGGGAATAATGGATTAATCCTGAGGGAGTAATGGATTAATCCTGAGGTATAAATGGATAGAGTGTGAGGGGGAGAAATGGATAAACCGTGAGGGGGAGAAATGGATAAATCGTGAGGGGGAAAAATGAAAATGAAATGAAAATGAAACTAAAATCGCTTATTGTCACGAGTAGGCTTCAATGAAGTTACTGTGAAAAGCCCCTAGTCGCCACATTCCGGCACCTGTCCGGGGAGGCTGGTACGGGAATCGAACCGTGCTGCTGGCCTGCTTTAAAAGCCAGCGATTTAGCCTGGTGAGCTAAACCAGCCCCTTAAATGGATAGAGTGCAAGGGGGAGAAATGGATAGAGTGTGAGGGGGAAAAATGGATGGAGTGTGAGGGGGAGAAATGGATGGAGTGTGAGGGGGAGAAATGGAGAGAGCAAGCACATACACATGCAGCCATTGGAGGAATGAGGGGAAAGGGAGATGTCATCAATTGAGCCAAGCCAAGACACAAAGCAGCAGCAGCACTTGGGTAAATGGTAGGCTGTGCATTTTTGGGATGTCTGGAGGGCCCAGCATTGCAACACCAGGCGAGCTCGCTGTGGACTCCTCACATTCTCTGCTCGCTTCCCTTCCCACCCCACAATGGGACCGCTGCAATCTGCAACTGGAAACACTGGACCGGGTGATCGTTGAAGCCAATAGCTGCCGCCTCCCGGTTTACTGATGCTGCGGCAGCCATTCAAACTGGAACTCACTTGAATTTGACAATCCCTCGAGCTTTAGTTTACGACACATCGAGGGCGTAGCTGTGTGAAGGAGCGGGACTAACTTGGCAGCGGCACATCAGTCTCTAGGCAGTGGTATGAAAGGCACAAACGCACAGCAGGATCTCATGGAGGTTGGTGAGTGGAGTGCACCCCCTCTCCCCAATGATGCGTACAAAATGAGTCAGACAACGTGTGTTTGTGTGGCGGTAGTGGTGTCTGGAAGGGCTTTGAGAGAATTGAGGTTGGAGAATTGGGAAGGGGGAAGAAATGTAACATTGCAAGAGGCACAAAACTGTTGTGATTGTCCAACAACAAGTAAAAGAGCGTTTGGAGGTGGTTACTTTTTCCCCAGACAAACGCAATCTGCTTATAACTGCACAGGACAGGGGGATGGGCAATTACGGAAGGGGAAAAAAATGTCACCCTCTGCTCAAGCATACCAGAGTCCAGCAACTTTACAAAAATATAAAAATGTACAAGCACTAAAAGAAAACGGCAACTATCCTAAAAACCCTCTAAAAAGGCACTTCGCACTAAAAATCGAATGGGAGGGAGCTGTACAAAAATATTATATATCTATATACTCTCTAAATATTATCAATATAAAACGTTCAAAAACTTTAAAAATTGCACTTATACACTTAAAATTCAAACAGTTCGATTGAAGCTTGGAAAAATAGAGAAAAGCAGGAGCAAGAATGATCCGATACAAAACTTTCAAAGATCATCTCTTACGAATTTCTTTCTAAACAGTTTTTTGAGCATTTGTTTTTTTTTAAAAAGGGAGAGGGGGGAGAAGAGAAAGAGAATACTGGAAAAAAGAGAAATTAAAAACATTGTATATATATATATGTATAGATTTTTTTTATAAAAAAGCCACTTCGCTCAGATTTTTAAATTAAAAGTCCAACCCAAAAACTACTCCAGAGCTAGAGGTACGGAGGTTTGTGTGCAAGTGTGCGCTTTCGGGAACATCTACTCACGCACACGACTAAAGCTACAAGATTTAACTTTTTTTTTCTTTCCCCTCCCCCCCAATAAAAATGAAAAAATACAGAGTACATAGCTTTTTTTTAAAAAAAGGAAAAAGTATTTTGCAACTCTTAAAACACTTTCCATCTTTAAAATCTGCTTGCTTGGAAAAAAAAATGTTGGTGCTTACTTCGGCATTCATGTTGATCTTATAGAGAGGCCCAACCAACTGGTTTTTTTATAGGGAAAAAGTCCACAAAACTGCGAATATAAAAAAAGATTAAGAGTACAAAAGTTCAACAGAAGCAATTTTGAGCGGAGATAAAAAAAACCTCGACAACATTTCACGTTTGTTTAAAAAAAAGCTTGAAAATTGACTTTCTTCTTGTCCCTCCCACCCACCACACCAGATGCAAGGAGATTTTTGGGGGGGAGGGGGGGGGGGGGGGGGGGGGGGGGGGGGGGGGGAAGAGAAAAAGGGTACGCACCGCGTGCCCATCGCAAGACACTGTTCTGGCTGCTAATTTAAGAGCACAGCGGCCGCACTTTTACGGGCTTCCACTGATCTGCTGTGGGCAGGACACGCATGCGCACACACCTGCCCTCCCAATGGTAGCATGTTCAGGTTCAGACTGAAGGTGGAGGTCACCAAATACAAGGATCTCTATTCGGACCAGTGGAGGGGTCAATAGAGCAAATTTAGTTATGTAAATCTGAGTAAACAGTCAGGTTCGAAGTTACCCCCAAACCTCCCTGGCCTGTCCCCTCTGATCAACATCTCCATTGGAGCAGCAGAGAGAGAGCCAATGTTTGCTCGCTCCTTCAGTGAGTGGTGGCAGGGTGAGGGGTCTTTCACAGCCAATCGATTTTTGTTTGTTTTCCCGGGTTTTCACCCTACCAACCATTTAAAAGAACAAAATGTATATTTAAAAAACACAAAACATTAAAAGTCAACAATATTTTCGAAGACAGGAAACATGCAGGAGAAAAAAAAATGGCCTTGAACATTTTTTTTAAAAAAACGAACACAGCAAAAAACAAAACTGCAAGCGGAGGTTGGCCAAAACACGTTCCTGACTGTAACAAAAAAAAGTTGTTTTTGAGAGGTGCTCCTTTCGCAAATACCGCACGCCCGGATTATTTTGAAACCGGGGCACGAAATTTTCTAAAAAGTGGACATTTAATGAGGTACAAAATACTTCAATTTTCCCCTTTTTAAAATGCCACGTACTCGGGGAGGGGAAACAGACAAAAAAAAATGTTAATTCAAAAGATTTAATGAGAAGTTGCGAATAGTTCAACGTTCTCCCAGTTAAGCTTATTTTCTCCCTGGAGCTTCATAAACATCTCCTGATCAAAATAACACTTGCAAAGGTGCAAGAGTGTAAAAGCACTCCTTAAAAATGTATTTCAAATTCTTTTCTCATGTACTAAACACCAAAAAAGGCAGCTGAATGAACTCTGATGTGGTGCAAATTGCACACTCAACGACAAAATTAATTCTTCCTCAATGAAAAATCATGTTTTTTTTTAAAAAAAACCTTCCTTCGTAAAGTGTAAATGCAAAATATATTTAACCAAAAAAGTTCTCAGTATTTTAAAAAATATAAATCTTAGTTATTCATCCCCCCCCCCCCCCCCTTCCCTTTCCCAAAAGGGCGCATCACGGACATCTTTCTTTCTGGCCAAGTATAAAACCAGGAAGCTCCCCAAGTTTCAAAAAAGTGCACATTATACACGTTAAAAAAATAACGTGACCCTAGCCAGGGATGTATTTTGATATACATTCGAGCGTTTCGAATTCGCTAATTATAAATATATATATATATATAAATATTACAGATTTAAATTTATATTTTTATGGGTTTACCAGATACTATTTAAATTTACGATTAGATCGGAGTTTACACTTGTAGTCAGTAAAATTTGTAATACTTATTTTGAGCCAACGCTCAAGTGGTAAAAACAATTATAATTTACATTTATAATTCATTTGAATATTAAGGAGTAAATCTGATGTTATTGTAGAAGCAGAGAGGCAGATTTAAATAATGGCAATGCACACTTCAATGAGCATACACATTGGATCGAATACATTTTGAACATGCAGGTTTGCATTGTTTAATATCCAAGTCAGTATATTTAGTTTCAACTATAATCGCACACATTAACGTTTTAAGTATTACAACCAAATTGCAGATATTTAACTAATTTTTTTTAAGAATAGGCCAACATGTAAAGTCAGAACGGCGTGTTAAATCTGAATAAAAACAGAAAACGTCGGCTAAACTCAGCAGGATCTGTGGAGAGAGGAACAGTGAAAATGTTAAGTCTGTTTGTCTTGAGAAGTCGTAGACTCGGAACGTTAACCGGTTCTCTCGCCACAGAAGCTGCCAGACACATTACGGAGTTTGCCCAGCATTTTCTTTTTAATTTCACATCTCCAGCACCTGCAGCGTTTTGCTTCAATGTCAAAATTGAATTCCCGATTGGGGCTTCTAAATGCATTTAATTGAATTTACACCTCCTACAAAATGGAATTTATAAACCGTCAATTCGACCTTGCGTTTGGATGTTAAGCACTGAATTACAATCCAGCCAGTTAAAATCAAAAATATAAATTGAATGATTAACTTCATTTCTAAGACCTGAACTTTCTTTTAAAACTTTGAACAGGATATTTAATAATTTATGAAAGATATCAAAGTAATCGGATATTCAAAATTACAAACACTCAAGACCTTAATTGCCATTTATTAGAATGTCTAATTACTTAATTGAAATACAAAACTTACAATTAGATTTAATTAACATTTTATAAACCAGACATCTAACTTGCAATTATTCAAATTTACACAATTTAAGTTTGGGCTGGAAGACTAAAACATTCACTCACACGTGGATATCAAAATTAAGTATTTGGTTTACAATCTTAAACTGAAATTTTAAGAAAAATGGCTGTTTAGGTTCAATAATAGAGAAATAATAGACAATGTTCTGAGATCTATTGAGGGAGATTTTTAAGAGCTAGTGTTAGGACTGAGCGATATTTAAGTGCTAAGGCCATAATGAGCGAGATTGAAATGAAAATCGCTTATTGTCACGAGTAGGCTTCAATGAAGTTAGTGATTTAAGTCCTAACAGCAGAATTGAGATTTTTTAAGAGCGCCAGAACGGTGCTTGATTTAAGAACAGACACTAGACTTGAGCCAGGTTTAAGAGCCGACACCGGATCCAAGCAGGGTTTACAAACTCATGGCGAAACTAAGTGGGATTCAAGGACTGACGTTGGAACCGAGCCTGGTTCAAGGCCTGACGTCGGAACCGAGCCGGGTTTAAGGACTGACGGCGGAACCGAGCCTGGTTCAACGACTGACGGCGGAACCTAGCCTGGTACGAGCACACAGCGGAACCAAGCTACGTCTACAAGCGAACGGTGGATCCGAGCGAAGTCTACGAGTTAACGGCGGAACCGAGCTACGCCTACGAGCGCACGGCGGAACCGAGCTACGCCTACGAGCGCATGGCGGAACCGAGCTACGTCTACGAGCGCACGGCGGCACTGAGCTAAGTCTACGAGCTACGTCTACGATCGCAAGGTGGAACCGAGATATGGTTACGAGCGCACGGCAGCACCGAGCTACATCTACGAATGCACGGCGGCACCAAGCTCTGTCTGCGATCGCAAGGCTGAACCGAGCTACGTCTACGAGCGCACGGCGGCACCGAGCTACGTCTACGAGCGCACGGCGGCACCGAGCGACGTCTACGAGCGCACGGCGGCACCCAGCGACGTCTACGAGCGCACGGCGGCACCGAGCGACGTCTACGAGCGCACGGCGGAACCGAGCTACATCTACAAGCGCACGGCGGAACGGAGCTACGCCTACGAGCGCATGGCGGAACCGAGCTACACCTACGAGCGAACGGAACTAGATGCAAGAACGTACACTGGGACGGAGCCAGATCCGAGCTCCAACGCCGAACAAACGCTGGAAACACGAGGCAGGTTCCCCATTAACCGTCACCGGGGTTCCCACCTAAGATTCGGTGCCGGCTCTTCCATAACCCTCCCCCATAATATTTATTTATATATACATATATATTCATTCCTGGCTTCATCGAAACGTCTCGTGCCATCAATTTTTTTTAAAAAATAGAAAATCCTGCCCCCAAACCAGAACACGCCTTTTCCCGTGCAAGATTTTAATCTCATCTTCCAACCACCCCCCCCCCCCACCCAAAAAAAGCTTATTTTGTTTTCTACTTTCTGTTCACGACTTTGTACTCACCGAGAGGGCAAAACCCCCGATAGGGGAGAGGAGGAAGGAAGGAAGGAGGATGTGGAGAGGCGGCTTTTTGCTTTTGTTTGTTGGGGGGGGGGGGGGGGGGGGAGAAAGGGGGTTATATATGTATGTGCGTGCCTGTAAGAAGTCTTATTTTTAAAAACAAAAAAGGAAAAGGAGGACCGTGTGTTTTTGGGGAGGGTGTTTGGCTGAGGTTAAGGGAAAGAGAGAAGGGGGGGGCGGAGTGCGTGTGCGTTGGCGGGGGAGGAAAGAGAGGGGTTATATATAAATATATATCTCAAGCGGACGGGATCTAGTTGGAGACAAAAAAAAAGAGGATATAAAAATCTGAAGGAGGGGGAAAAGGAGAGAAGCTGCCAACTCCTCCTAAAAGAAACACGACGACCCGGGGCTAAAATGGCGGCGAGGCCGGTCGTGGGGGGGAAAGAAAATCGGATCTCTTTTCTCCCCCCTCCCTCTCCCCACTTTATATTTACAAAAAGCGAGAGAGAGAAAGCGATCGTCGTGTGTTCAAAAGTTGGGAGGGAGGGATGTTTAAAAAAACAAAAAGAAGCGCTTCCCCGACACCGAGACACAACAATCAACAAAATGGCGGCCGCCGAGAGACTGAGCCGGAGCGGCGAGAGGGAGGGAAAGAGCGAGGGGCTGGGTGGGCGGGGGCGGGGCTTACACCCGCCCGTCCGATTGGACAGCGTCATATCCCCGCCCCTTTCCTCCGACCCCTCCCATTGGACGGCCCCGGCCGTCCGTCAGCTCCGGGTGTCGCGTCTCCCTCGTTCCGATTGGACGCCGGCCGTCAAGCGTTCCTGTTACCGCCTCCTCCTCCTCTCTGATTGGCCAGGCCGCCCGTCCATCAGGCGGCTCGCCTCTCCCATTGGTGATCTCTCCCCACCCCCATCATCGGCAGACGCCCGACCTCCTGTGTTCCGCCTCGCGCCTGCCGCCAACGTTGACGGCGCTTGCGCCAATCCGCACCCGCCCCTTTTCCAAGAGCCGCCCTGTGATTGGACGGTGAGGGCGAAGAGGGACCACGTTCCTAATTCGGCGCTGCCGGTTGGTCCGTTCGGCCTGTCGTTCAAGCACCTAACCATCGCTTTTTAAAAAAACAAAATCCTCCCTCTCTATCTTCCGTCTTGGCCCCCAGAATTGAAAGCGAGGTCGATATCCGCCCCGGATACATAGTTTTGAAAATAATTTCAACCGGCCGTTTTTTAGGACCCAGTCCTATTGGTTGAAAGTCGGTTAAGGGAAGGGCGGGGCTCCATTGGTCCAGGCCGCTGTCAATCGGAATCTGCGCGGTGCGTCCTGACGTCACGGATAGCCGAAGCTGTATTGCGTCACAGAGGTTGTCGGCTCTGGCACCGTGCCCTGACTGGCCGGTGGAACCGTCCATCAAACGTCAGCCCCGCCCTCAACGTCTTGCTCCCCCCCCTCCTCCCCCCCCACCCCTCCCCCTGAAAAATCAATAAAGCCCAGGTTTCCTCAATCGCCAACATTTATTTTCAGACCAGACTTGTCAAGCTTGATAATAAACTGAAAGTAAAATGTGCAGGTTAAGGTGGATTGGCCATGTTAAAATGGCCCCTTAGTGTTCAAACAGGTTAGGTGGGGTTATGGTGATGGAGGGTTGGTGCAGTCCCGATGGGCTGAATGGCCTCCTCCACTGTCAGGATTCTATGGATCTAAGCAGAAATGCAAAGCTATCGCTTTTCGGCCTTTTGGCTAGGATGAGCGTGAGGTCAGGTGTAATGCCTGGATCTGGCGTGACTCACTTGTGGGGACCATGAATTGGATTCGGTTTGGGTTGGTTTTTGGAGCCAGCAGGAAGCTGGATTGGACGTTTGCCTCTGTCCACACTCTGAGCTCAGTAGTTCAGATAAAGTAATTTTAAAAAATGCAAAATGTGGTGAATCACAATCTAGTAATTCACACTGTGTTATATTGTATGTGTTGTGTCTATGTAAGCTCGGTATACGAGCAGTTGCGCGGCTCTGCCCATAGGGGGAGATGAGGAGTTTGTACTGGGCTCCACCCGTGGCTCCGCCTATGGCTCCGCCCATGGCTCCTCCCACTAACCGGAAGTATAAAGCTTTGCAGTCGTGAGCCTGCCTGCCAGTTCATCTCGTCGCAGGCAGGCTCTGTTGTAAGACTATTAAAACCACTGTTCACGTCCAACCATGTGTCTTCTGAATTGATGGTCACATCTATTTAATAGTCTTAGGAAACTTGAAGAAAACGACTATGGAATCAGCCCTCAAACCTGACCGACTAGAACTCGACCCGCAGGCTGCAGAGGCGAAATAAACTTTTCTACACTGGCTCAGATGTTTTAAGGCCTACCTGGCTGAATCAAGCACATCAGAAACTGCAGAGGAGCAGAAACTTAGTCTACTGCACGCAAGGGTGAGCCACCGTATATCTACTCAACTTAACAGTACTACCTCGTATACGGGGGCCCCTAGCCATGCTAGATCGAATGTACGTGAGGCCCATCAACGGTGTCTATGCGTGCCACATTTTTACGACCCGCCGCCAGCGCCCCGCTGGATGAATTCCTGTGGGAATTAAAGACTTTAGCTTGGGACTGTAATTACCAAGCTGTATCAGCCGAACAACATATGGAGCTTGCCGTCAGAGATGTGTACGTGGCAGGGCTCAGGTCAAACTATGTGCGCCAGCAGTAGCTTGAAAAAGGGGCCCAGAATTTGGAGGACACTGTAGAATTGGCAACTACCATGGAGGTCTCGTTCCGCAGCCTCACCTCGTTCCCTGTGGACCAAGCGACCTCATCCTGGGCCCCCGACCAGCGACTGCCCCAGGCCTGCGCCGCGCAGCCACCCACCCACAACGCAGCCCCAGTGTGCCATTTTTGCAGACAGCCCCAGCACCCACGGCAGTACTGCCCGGCCCGCAACACCGGGCACTATGCCCGGGTCTGCCTGGCGAAGAAATCCCCCTCTCCAAACTCTCCTGCAGCCCAGAGCACTCGTTTCCAAAACTCACAGGCCCGCACGCCCCGAAATGCTGCAGCCTGTATGCCGATTCCGCCCCCACCCGACATGTGCGACTCATGGGGGCGGCCATCTTGGCAACCCCCCTCCACGCAGCCGGCCACGTGCGATTCATGGGGGCCGCCATCTTGGGTGCCATCTTCCTCGCCGCCCGCCACGTGCGATCCACAGGGGTGGCCATCTTGGGATCCATCCACTTCAAACTCTGAAACTCACCTCGACGACTACGAACTCAGAGGGCTGTCATCACGGGGCCACTCCAGCATAGCTGATCGAGTCGCCGACTACCCGCAACTCAGCGCGGTCACGTTGGACCAGTCGCGTCCAAAGCACCTCCGCAACTCAATGATGACCGTTAAAATCAACGTGTACAGTACACCGTGCTTCTTCGACTCTGGGAGCACCGAGAGCTTCGTACACCCAGATTTGGTAAGACGCTGTTCGCTCCCTATTTTCCCTGTACGGCAAACTATCTCCCTCGCAATCGGCTCACACTCAGTTCACCTCCAAGGGCGCACCGCCGCGTCCCTAACGATCCAGGGCACTAGCTACGCTAACTTCCAGCTATACGTGCTCCCCGAACTCTGGGCCCCACTCTTACTGGGACTCGACTTCCAGTGCAACCTTAAAAGCCTCACACTCAGCTTCGGCGGGCCCTTGCCCCCACTCACTATCTGCAGTCTTGCTACACTAAAAATCGACCCCCCTCCACTCTTTGCCAATCTCTCGCCGGACTGCAAACCCGTAGCCACTCGCAGCCGGCGATACAGCCTGCAGGGCAGGGTGTTTATCAGAACCGAGGTCCATAGGCTTCTACTTGAGGGGATCATAGAGGCCAGTAACAGCCCCTGGAGAGCTCAGGTGGTGGTCGTCAAGACCGGGGAAAAATTATGAATGGTAGTGGACTATAGCCAAACCATTAATCGGTTCACGCTCCTCGATGCGTACCCCCTCCCCAGGATTGCAGACATGGTGAATCAGATCGCCCATTATAAAGTCTTCTCCACGGTGGATCTGAAGTCTGCATATCACCAGCTCCCAATCTGTCCGGAGGACCGCCACTACACAGTGTTCGAGGTCGACGGCCGCCTCTTCCACTTCCTCCGGGTTCCCTTTGGCGTCACGAATGAGATCTCGGTGTTCCAACGAGCAATGGACCGAATGGTGGACCAGTACGGGCTGCGGGCCACGTTTCCGTACTTGGATAACGTCACCATCTGCTGCCATGATCAGCAAGACCACGACGCTAACCTCCATCAATTTCTCCAGACTGCCCAGAAACTCAACCTCATGTATAACACGGAGAAATGCGTTTTCCGCACGACCAGGCTAGCCATCCTCGGCTATAGAACAGTACAGCACAGAACAGGCCCTTCGGCCCTCGATGTTGTGCCGAGCAATGATCACCCTACTCAAACCCACGTATACACCCTATACCAGTAACCCAACAACCCCCCCCTTAATCTTACTTTTTAGGACACTATGGGCAATTTAGCCTGGCCAATCCACCTAACCTGCACATCTTTGGAATGTGGGAGGAAACCGGAGCACCCGGAGGAAACCCACGCACACACGGGGAGGACGTGCAGACTCCGCACAGACAGTTACCCAGCCGGGAATCGAACCTGGGACCCTGGAGCTGTGAAGCATTTATGCTAACCACCATACTACCGTGCTGCCTATGTCGTGGAAAACGGAGTCCTGGGCCCCGACCCGGACCATAAGCAACTCTTGCAACTCCCTCTCCCTCATTGTCCCAGGGCCCTCAAAAGATGCCTGGGGTTTTTCTCATATTATGCCCAGTGGGTCCCTCCGTATGCGGGCAAAGCCCGCCCACTATTTAAGGCCACACTCTTTCCTCTATCAGATGAGGCTTGCCAGGCCTTCACCTGCATCAAGGAGGACATTGCCAAAGCGGCCATGCGGGCGGTGGATGAATCCGTCCCTTTTCAAGTAGAGAGTGATGCGTCAGAGGTCGCCCTCGCAGCCACACTGAATCAGGCAGGGAGACCAGTCGCCTTTTTCTCCCGAACCCTCTCCGCTTCGGAACTTCGACACTCCTCGGTCGAAAAGGAAGCACAAGCCATCGTGGAAGCTATACGTCACAGGAGGCACTACCTCGCAGGTAGGAGGTTCACCCTCATCACCAACCAAAGATCAGTTGCCTTTATGTTTGACAACTCACAAAGGTGCAAAATTAAAAACGATAAGATCCTACGGTGGAGGATCGAACTCTCCACCTACAAGTACGCTATCATGTACCGACCGGGGAAGCTCAACGAGCTCAAGCTCAACGCCAGCGTGCAAGACGACCACCTGAAGGCTATCCACAATGACATCTGCCACCCGGGGGTCACCCGGCTCGCCCACTACGTCAAGGCCCGAAATCTGCCTTTCTCCACCGAGGAGGTAAAAGCCATCACCAGGGATTACCCAATCTGTGCGGAGTGCAAACCGCACTTCTATAGACCAGACAGGGCCCACCTGGTAAAGGCCTATTGGCCCTTTGAATGCCTGAGCATCAATTTCAAAGGGCCACTCCCCTCGACCAATCGGAATGTGTAGTTTCTAAACGTAATAGACGAGTTCTCCCACTTCCCCTTTGCTATCCCGTGCCCCGATATGACCTCCCTCACACTCATTAGGGCCCTGCACAGCATCTTCACCGTGTTTGGTTTCCCCAGCTATGTACACAGCGACAGGGTTCGTCCTTTATGAGCGACGAGCTGCGTCAGTATCTGCTCGACAAGGGCATTACCTCAAGCAGGACTACCAGCTACAACCCCAGGGGGAACGGGCAGGTGGAGAGGGAGAACGCGACGGTCTGGAAGACCGTCCTCTTGACCCTCCGGTCCAGAAATCTCCCGACCTCCCATTGGCAGGAAGTCCTCCCCGACGCGCTCCATGCTATTAGGTCCCTCCTATGCACAGCCACCAACCAGACCCCTCACGAGCGGCTATTTGTTTCTTCCAGGGGCACTACCACAGGGGTTTTGCTCCCAGCTTGGTTGAACACACCGGGCCCGGTTCTCCTCCGGAAGCACGTCCGGACCCACAAAACTGACCCACTCGTGGAGAGAGTGCTCCTACTCCACTTGAACCCTCAATATGCGTTCATCGAATACCCTGACGGCCGTCAGGACACTGTTTCCCTCCGGGATCTGGCACCTGCAGGTTCCAGCTCCGACACTATTACCGCCAAGGTACCCCTCACACTACACCCACCCCAACCCCCCGCGCCTGGTGCCCCCACGCCTGCAGGTTCACTGCCCGTGCTCCGCGCCCCCGCGCCTATGGTTTTCCGGCGCTCCCCGTCACCAGTCGAACCAGTCGGGTACGAAGCTCGGACCGAATCACCCCCAGAGTCCACCATGGTACCCTCGCCGACCGCCACCACCCAGCTACCAGAAGAGGCTGCAACCCCGGTGCTCCGCCGATCCCAAAGGACGACTCGGCCGCCGGACCAACTCAATTTGTAGGCCCATCACCCCCACTGGACTTGAATTTTTTACAGGGGGTGAATGTGGTGAATCACAATCTAGTAATTCACACTGTGTTATATTGTATGTGTTGTGTCTATGTAAACTCGGTATACGAGCAGTTGCGCGGCTCTGCCCATAGGGGGAGATGAGGAGTTTGTACTGGGCTCCACCCTTGGCTCCGCCTATGGCTCCGCCCATGGCTCCTCCCACTAACCGGAAGTATAAAGCTTTGCAGTTGCGAGCCTGCTTGCCAGTTCATCTCGTCGCAGGCAGGCTCTGTTGTAAGACTATTAAAACCACTGTTCACTTCCAACCACGTGTCTTGTGAATTGATGGTCACATCAGAAAGTTTATTGACCAGAAAGTGTGAAATCCCTGAAGGGGCAGGACAGGAAAATAAGATGGCTAAGGTGACATATGGAATACTTGCCTTTATTAGTTAAGGCATAGAATATAAGAGCAGGGAGGCTATGATGGATCTCTACGAAACACTGGTTAGACCCCAGCTAGTGCATTTGGATACTGGATTTGTTTATTGTCACGTCTACCGAGGTACAGTGAAAAGTATTTTTCTGCAAGCAGCTCAACAGATCATTAAGTACATGGGAAGAAAAGGGAATAAAAGAAAATACATAATAGGGCAACACAAGGTATACAATGTAACTACATAAGCATTGGCATCGGATGAAGCATACAGGGGTGTAGTGTTAATGAGGTCAGTCCATCAGAGGGTCATTTAGGAGTCTGGTGACTGGGGAAGAAGCTGTTTTTGAGTCTGTTCGTGCGTGTTCTCAGACTTCTGAATCTCCTGCCCAATGGAAGAAGTTGGAAGAGTGAGTAGGCCGGGTGGGAGGGATCCTTGATTATGCTGCCTGCTTTCCCCCGGCAGCGGGAGGTGTAGAGGGAATCAATGGATGGGAGGCAGGTTCGTGTGACGGACTGGGCAGTTCTGGTCACCACACTATAGGAAGGATGTGATTGCACTGGAGAGGCTGCAGAGGAGATTCACCAACACACTGCCTGGACGGGAGCGTTTCAGCGATAAAAAGCTGGTTAGGCCTGGGGTTGTTCTCCTTTGAGGGGAGTAGGCCGAGGGGGACCTGATTGAAGTGTCTGCACGTTCTCCCCATGTCTGCGTAGGTTTCCTCCGGGTGCTGCGGTTTCCTCCCACAGTCCAAAGATGTGCAGGTTAGATGGATTGGCCGGGCTAAATTGCCCCTCAGTGTCCTGAAGGTTGGGTGGGGTTGTTGGGTTATGGGGATAGGGTGGAGGTCTGGGCTTAGGTAGTGCAGACCTGATGGGCCAAATGGCCTCCTTCTGCACTGCAAGTTCTATGATCTATGAACATGACATGTTTCAAAATGGCGGTCGCAGAGTGCAATAATATTCAGATTCTCTACATACATCACGTTGCAAACTTGAAGTGCTTTAATACAGTCAAAGAAACACTACAGACATTTCAAAATGGTTGTTATAAATAACACAAAGGTATTTAAGTTGTGTACATAGATCAAGGTGGGCTCTGAGGTGCTTCCATACAATTGTGATATGTGGAATATTCGCTGTACACATTCTATGTAAATCACACAGCCGAAGAAGGTTCTGTACAATTCCTAGCCCCTCACTGTGCCTGAAAGGTCTCAGAAAGAGACCTTCCCCCATTCATAGAATCTCTACAGAAAGCCATTCAGCCCATCAAGTCTGCACCGACCCTCTGAAAGAGCACCACCCAAGCCCACATCCCCGCCCTATCCCAATAACCCTTTAACCTAACTCCACACAGTCACTAGAGGCAGGAATCGAACCCGGGTCCCAGACGCCATGACACAGCAGTGGGTGGCATGGTAGCACAGTGGTTAGCACTGTTGCTTCACAGCTCCAGGGTCCCAGGTTCGATTTCCGACTTGGGTCACTGCCTGTGCGGAGTCTGCACGTTCTCCCCGTGTCTGTGTGGGTTTCCTCCGGGTGCTCCGGTTTCCTCCCATAGTCCAAAGATGTGCGGGTTAGGTGGATTGGCCATGCTAAATTGACCTTAGTGTCCAAAAAGGTTAGATGGGGTTACTGGGTTGCAGGGATAGGGTGGAGGTGTGGGCTTAGGTAGGGTGCTCTTTCCAAGGGCCAGTGCAGACTCGATCACCACACAATCCTGGCCTTTGGAATGTGCCAGTCTGTGATACTTGGTCGGGGACCACCCTTTGCGCTCAAAGACCAACATGTTTCAGGCAAACCAAAGAGCGTCTTTCACAGAGTTGATGATCCTCCAGCAACAGTTGATGTTTGTCTGGGCGTGCATCCCTGGGAATAACCTGTCGGGCACAGAGTCCTGTATTCGCGGACATCTTCAACCTCTCCCTACTCTGCTCCGAGCTCCCCCCTGCTTCAAGAAGACCACCATCATACCAGGGCTAAAGAAGAACCCGGCAAAGTGCCTCAATGATTACTGTCCGGTGGCCTTGACATTGATCGTAATCATAGAATTTACAGTGCAGAAGGAGGCCATTCGGCCCATCGAGTCTGCACCGGCTCCTGGAAAGAGCACCATACCCAAGGCTAACACCTCCACCCTATCCCCATAACCCAGTGACCCCACCCAACACTAAGGACAATTTTTGGACACTAAGGGCAATTTATCATGTCCAATCCACCTAGCTTGCACATCTTTGGACTGTGGGAGGAAACCGGAGCACCCGGAGGAAACCCACGCACACACAGGGAGGATGTGCAGACTCCGCACAGACAGTGACCCAAGCCGGAATCGAACCTGGGACCCTGGAGCTGTGAAGCGATTGTGCTATCCACAATGCTACCGTGCTGCCCCTTAATGAAGCACTTCAAGAGGTTGGTCATGAGGCATATCAACTCCATACTCCCAGAACGCCTGGATCCACTGCAATTCGCATACCGCTGCAACCGGTCCACAGCAGACACCATTTCCCTGGCCCGACACTCTTCCCTGGAGCATCTCAACAACAAGGACTCCTACATCAGACTCCTATTCATTGACTACAGCTCCACCTTCAACATCATAATCCCAGCCAAGCTCATATCAAAGCTCCAAAACCTAGGACTTGGCTACTCCCTCTGCAACTGAATCCTCGACTTCCTGACCCATAGACCACAATCAGTAAAAATGAACAACATATCCTCCACAATAGTCCTCAATACTGGGGCCCCACAAGGCTGCGTACTTAGCCCCCTACTCTACTCCCTGTACACACAAACGACTGTGTGACAAAATTTGCTCCAACTCCATCTACAAGTTTGCTAATGACACAACCTTAGTGGATCGATCTTGAAGAACGATGAGTCAGAAGACAGAAAGGATATCGAGAACCTAGTGGGGTGGGGTAACAACAATAATCTCTCCCTCAATGTCAACAAAACTAAAGAGCTGGTCATTGACTTCAGGAAGCAAAGTATTGTACACACCCCTGTCTGCATCAATGGGGCCGAGATGGAGATAGAACATAGAACATAGAACAGTACAGCACAGAACAGGCCCTTCGGCCCTCGATGTTGTGCCGAGCAATGATCACCCTACTCAAACCCACGTATCCACCCTATAACCGTAACCCAACAACCCCCCCTCAACGTTACGTTTTAGGACACTACGGGCAATTTAGCATAGCCAATCCACCTAACCCGCACATCTTTGGACTGTGGGAGGAAACCGGAGCACCCGGAGGAAACCCACGCACACACGGGGAGGATGTGCAGACTCCGCACAGAGAGTGACCCAGCCGGGAACCGAACCTGGGACCCTGGAGCTGTGAAGCATTTATGCTAACCACCATGCTACCGTGCTGCCCCCTTGCTGATGGTTGGTAGCTTCAAATTCCTAGGGGTGCACATCACCAACAACCTGTCCTGGTCCACCCACGTCGACGCTACCACCAAGAAAGCACAACAGCACCTATAGAACATACGTAGAACATACAGCGCAGAAGGAGGCCATTCGGCCCATCAAGTCTGCACCGACCTCACATCCCAGTGACCCCTCCCAACCCCTCTTTCCAGGTACTCATCCCCAAGCATCCGTCTCCGCCATGTGGCTACGTGGACTTCATCAGCTGAATTGGTTCCTCTACTGCAAGATCTTTTGCATTTACCTTTATTGGGGCTTGAAATGTTTGCCATGGATGGCATTGTCTGGCGACTAAACTGCACTCGTGTATACAGGAGCCGGTAAAATGTTGCCGGTGTATGGAATGGAATGTGTCTGCACGTTCTGCATTTGGTCAGCTGATCTGTGCCCAGCAGTTTTTTTTGAAGCATTACCTGGGAAACGGTACGGACGGGCGCCAGTGACATTCTGTCTGACCGTGTTTTTCGTTCAACAGTTAGGGCTCCTGTTTCTGAAGTTGAAGTTTTGATTTTAATTTCCTATCTGAGTTTGTGGTAGGTTTTGACCGCGTGAACATGACGTTGTTAAAACTGCAATATTGAGCCTGTCAATCTTTCCAGCGCTTGCATGCAATTTTCCAAATGCTAGGTCGAGTTCTAGGCGTCCGGGCTTGAGGGCTGCTTCCATGATTTACTTCGACTGTTTCGTAAGTATATTAAATTGATGGAACCAGTAATTCTACGGACACGTGCTTGTAGGATTAGAATAGCGGTTTTAATATACTTACAACAGAGCCAGCCTGTTCGCCGTTGAACTTTCGATGAACTGGCTGGCTGGCTCTGTGGCACGGATCTTTATACAGCAGCTACAGGGGGAGGAGTTCTGGGCGGAGCCAAGGGGGAGCCCAGAACAAACTCTCGAGTACTCCCAGAGCTACTCCCCCTGGTGGTCAGGTAGTGCAACTGCACTTACAATATCGGTACGTATATACAATGGGAACAGAGTGACATTGGTAACTTATAACACCGTGTGAATCTCATTCACCACACTAACAATGGGTGTGAAGAAATAAAACAATCACATAATCCTGAGTTATGCCCTTTAGCAATGTTTCAGGGTGGAGCTGTCGTTTAAGATGAAACGGCAGCTCAATTTACAAATTTACATTCAGAAGTGGCAACAATGAGTGTGACTTTTTAAAAGTAACTATGGAGAATCTTTTGTGAATGTGGCGTGGGTAGCGATAGTCGGCCATTTTGTAAACGTGGCTTGCTTGAAAAAAAGGAGGGCTTACATAAGAACATAAGAACTAGGAGCAGGAGTAGGCCATCTAGCCCCTCGAGCCTGCTCGGCCATTCAATGAGATCATGGCTGATCTTTTGTGGACTCAGCTCCACTTTCCGGCCCGAACACCATAACCCTTAATCCCTTTATTCTTCAAAAAACTATCTTTATCTTGAAAACATTCAATGAAGGAGCCTCAACTGCTTCACTGGGCAGGGAATTCCATAGATTCACAACCCTTTGGGCGAAGAAGTTCCTCCTAAACTCAGTCCTAAATCTATTTCCCCTTATTTTGAGGCTATGCCCCCTAGTTCTGCTTTCACCCGCCAGTGGAAACAACCTGCCCGCATCTATCCTACCTATTCCCTTCATAATTTTAAATGTTTCTATAAGATCACCCCCCCCCCCCGCATCCTTCTAAATTCCAACGAGTACAGTCCCAGTCTACTCAACCTCTCCTCATAATCCAACCCCTTCAACTCTGGCATTAACCTAGTGAATCTCCTCTGCACACCCTCCAGCGCCAGTACGTCCTTTCTCAGGTAGGAGACCAAAACTGCACATAATACCCCAGGTGTGGCCTAACACCTTATACAATTGCAGCATAACCTCCCTAGTCTTAAACTCCATCCCTCTAGCAATGAAAGACAAAATTCTATTTGCCTTCTTAATCACCTGTTGCATCTGTAAACCAACATTTTGTGACTCATGCACTAGGACACCCAGGTCCCTCTGCAGAGCAGCTTGTTTTAATATTTTATCATTTAGATAATAATCCTTTTTGCTGTTATTCCTACCAAAGTGGATAACCTCACATTTGTCAACATTGTATTCCATCTGCCAGACCCTAGCCCATTCACTTAACCTATCCAATTCCCTCTGCAGACTTCCAGTATCCTCTGCACTTTTTGCTTTACCACTCATCTTAGTGTCTTAGTTAAGGAACTGGAGATATGGGGCTGGATTCTCTGCTGTCGGCAATCTCCGTTTTGCCGGAAGCCCGGGGATTTCCCGACGGCGTGGGGCTGCCCACAATGGGAAACCGCGTTGGCCGGCTGGGGAGACGGAGAATCCCGCCCATGATGTCTGCAATTCGTGCAGTTAGGGAAGTGCAGAGGGACGCTTTGGTTTTGGGACTTAGAGCTACATCAGTCTAAAAGCGCTCAGTGAACCTTTGGGGAAGAAAAACATTTATTTCATCAGGTCAAAGAAGAAATTGTAAATGAGGGACAATTAATCTAAAGGTCAGTTTGAGGACATTCCAGAGCAGGCCAGGTTACCATGGAGGTGGGTGGGGTTCAAGAAGGTTTTCTGGGGCCTTGCTGAGAGAACTGGTGTGCAACGGTTTGTAGCTTGCACACAGAGAGCCAAAATAAATGGTCGTCAGCTCGGCCTGCGCTTAAGCAGACAATTTTTTTGAAACTTCATTATTGTACAGGGTTGTATGTAGTTTTGGTGAGACCACATCTGGAATACAGGGTGCAGTCTTGGTTTGCACATTTAGGAAAATATATTGTAGGAAATATATGGATAGGAAGGTGGTTAATTTAAATGGCACTAATTTGTTCTCTTACCAACCGCCCTTCAACAGAAAGATGTTTTCCCTCTTCATAGGCGGTGGTTCAATCCAATTTTCCATTAATAACCCGAGATTGGATGAACTCAAAGGGTTAGTTTATTTGCACACACTCAAAACACAAAAAGAGGGTTGCAATGTCACCTTCGCCTTCAGACAGTAAAGAGAAGGTTAAAGAAAAGGTCCAGAGACTAGAGGAAACACATATTGTTTCACTTGGGCCTCAGAATCAAAGCCCAATGAAGTATTCCTTCACAGAGGTCGGTGGGTCAAAAACTGATGCTGTATAATTTACGTTTCCGGTGGTGTGGACCGAACACAATTAAATAGGCACACAGAGGTGAATCAGTTTTGTAGACGATGGTACAGAATTTCCAGCAGAGGCAGCGCAGCTGGGGCCTGGGCAGAGCGCCAGTTAGATGGTAAACAGCAGACTGAGCTTTGCAATTCAGAAATGCAATATTACTGGTTCCACAAGCTGGAGCCCCATGTCGCACGGCACCCACCACTCCACACGGTCTTCGACAAAGGATTTGCGTTCCTCATCTGGGTCCCCGAGATTGTTGAATGTCTCACCAATTGAGAACTTAAAGGAGGGTTGCAGGGCCCTTTGTCCTAGCAGACCTCTGTTAACTAGCCTGGGTTAGGAAATTCAGATGGTCTTTGTATAGCTCTCTTTCGATTTGGCCTGTGCAATCCACTGGCTGGGGAGGAGGGGGGGGGGGGCAGGGGTGTCGTCATTAGTGGCCCCCCCTCCCCCTAGATAATGATGTGCAAGTTTCCCCTATACTACCTTTTCATCGATCATCACAGACAAACATAGATTCAGCCATTTTAAGGATCTTTGTTCAGTTTAAAAAATTTTTTGAAATAGCCATCAGGCTAACTATATACATATATGGTAAAAATATACAGTGCGAGGTTTTAGTCCCTCACAAAATACTTGCGTCGGAGGTGGCACGGTGTAGGCCCACTCGATCGGACCTTGGGATGAGGCGGGGGAGGGAGGGCTGTCTTATGACGACAGGCTGAGTAAATCGGGGCCTCGATTCTCTGTCTAGTTCAGAAGAATGAGAGACAAACTCAGAGAGGCTGAGAAGATTCTGAAGGGGGGGTTTGATAGGGTGGACGCTGAGAGATTGTTTCCGCTGGGTGGGCAATCTAAAACAAGGGGTGGGGGAGGGGGGCACAGTCTCAGGATGAGGAGGCGATTATTTAGGACTGAGGCGAGGAGAAATTACTCCAAAGGGCCGTGAATGTTTGGAACTCTCAACCTCAGAGGGTTGTAGCTGCTCCATCGTTGAATACATTTAAGGTCGGGTCGGACACCTTTCGATCTCTCTCAGGGAATGAAGGGATATTGGGGAGCGGGTGGGAAAATGAAGTTGAAGCCCTGGATCAGTCATGATCATATTGAATGGAGGAGCAAGTTAGATCGGCCAGGTGGCCTGCTCCTGTTCCTTGTGTTGACCATGTGGAATGCGGGTGAGGCCCGATGTAGCACAGTGGTTAGCACTGTTGCTTCACCGCGCCAGGGTCCAAGGTTCAATTCCCGGCTTGGGTCACTGTCTGTGTGGAATCTGCACGTTCTCCCCGTGTCTGAGTCGGTTTCCTCCGGGTGCTCCGGTTTCCTCCCACAAGTCCCGAAAGACGTGTTGTTAGGTGAATTGGACATTCTGAATTCTCCCTCTGTGACCCGGACAGGCTCCGGAATGTGGCGACTGGGGGATTCTCACAGTAACTTCATTGCAGAGTTAATGTCAGCCTACTTGTGACAATAAAGATTATTATTATTTCAATTCGAATCCGGTGAGGAAACGGAAGTTGGAAGATTGCCCAGTTTGAAACAAATGAGAGAATCTACAGTGGTCCTCACAGAGCCTTGCGGCAAAGCGGATTAGCTTGGAAGTAGTGGAAATGTAACTAGGACAAGGAACTGAGGCATTCACAGTTGAGAGGATAAATTAACATTTTACCTCTGAGAATAGCTGGAGATGAAGAGGACTCTCCAGGGTGCTTATACTTAGGTCCCTATAGGAGATATCTTTAAGATTGATGTGTCTTAAAATAGAATTCTTAAGGGAATTAAAAAGTAAAGCTGAGAGCATAATATATGTTGTTATGAACCTTATCGTTATGTTAACTGTGACCATTTTAAAGGAAAGAGAAAATGCTGGAAAATTTCAGTTTGTCTGGCAGCACCTGTAGGGAGAGAAAGGAGCTAACATTTGGGAGTCCGATGTCTTTGTCAAAGCTCCAGTGACCATTTTAAGTATTTTAGGTACACAAATAAAATAAAGTGATATCTTTTAACATAGTTTCATTTAAAATCAGGTGTTTAAATGTTAACTGTCCATAACCAGATCTCAACAATGAGCAGCCCCCAATTCCCACGCAGGAAGATCCCACAGCCACCAAATAAGATGTTCATCCTCACCGCTTGGGTCAGAAGGCTGTGGATTCACATGCCCGCTCAGGTGCTGTGAGCACCGAATCGAGGTATACGGTGCTGGTGGCAGGTACCGACAGAGTTCCCCAGTGTCACATGTACAGTACAATCATCTGGCAGTGATGCCGCACTGAGGACTCCACCTTATCCACCCAGGGGTACTGGTCCAGTGCAATCAACCATCATGCCTGTCCTCTCTGGGGCTCTGAGCTCCTCCCACCCTGCCCTGCCCATTCCCTGGCTCTCAGCTCCTCCTGCCCTGCCCTGCCCATTCGCTGGCTCTCAGCTCCTCCCACCCTGCCCTGCCCATTCCCTGGCTCTGAGCTCCTCCCGCCCTGCCCTGCCCATTCGCTGGCTCTCAGATCCTCCCACCCTGCCCATTCCCAGGCTCTGACCTCCTCCCGCCCTGCGCTGCCCATTCCCTGGCTCTGACCTCCTCCCACCCTGCCCTGCCCATTCCCTGGCTCTGACCTCCTCCCACCCTGCCCTGCCCATTCCCTGGCTCTGACCTCCTCCTGCCCTGCCCATTCCCTGGCTCTGAGCTCCTCCTGCCCTGCCCATTCCCTGGCTCTGAGCTCCTCCCGCTCTGCCCATTCCCTGGCTCAGAGCTCCTCCCGTCCTGCCCATTCCCTGGCTCTGAGCTCCTCCCGCCCTGCCCTGCCCATTCCCTGGCTCTCAGCTCCTCCCACCCTGCTCTGCCCATTCCCTGGCTCTGAGCTCCTCCCGCCCTGCCCTGCCCATTCCCTGGCTCTGAGCTCCTCCCGCCCTGCCCTGACCATTCCCTGGCTCAGAACTCCTCCCGCCCTGCCCTGCCCATTCCGTGGCTCAGAGCTCCTCCCGCCTTGCCCTGCCCATTCCCTGGCTCAGAGCTCCTCCCGCACTGCCCATTCCCTGGCTCAGACCTCCTCCCGCCCTGCCCTGCCCATTCCCTGGCTCAGAGCTCCTCCCGCCCTGCCCATTCCCTGGCTCAGGGCTCCTCCCGCCCTACCCTGCCCATTCCCTAGCTCTGAGCTCCTCCCGCCCTGCCCATTCCCTGGCTCAGAGCTCCTCCTGCCCTGCCCATTCCCTGGCTCTGTGCTACTCCCGCCCTGCCCATTCCCTGGCTCTGAGCTCCTCCCACCCTGCCCTGCCCATTCCCTGGCTCAGAGCTCCTCCCGCCCTGCCCATTCCCTGGCTCAGGGCTCCTCCCACCCTGCCCTGCCCATTCCCTGGCTCTGAGCTCCTCCCGCCCTGCCCTGCCCATTCGCTGGCTCTCAGATCCTCCCACCCTGCCCATTCCCAGGCTCTGACCTCCTCCCGCCCTGCCCTGCCCATTCCCTGGCTCTGAGCTCCTCCCACACTGCCCTGCCCATTCCCTGGCTCAGAGCTCCTCCCGCCCTGCCCATTCCCTGGCTCAGGGCTCCTCCCACCCTGCCCTGCCCATTCCCTGGCTCTGAGCTCCTCCCGCCCTGCCCTGCCCATTCGCTGGCTCTCAGATCCTCCCACCCTGCCCATTCCCAGGCTCTGACCTCCTCCCGCCCTGCGCTGCCCATTCCCTGGCTCTGACCTCCTCCCACCCTGCCCTGCCCATTCCCTGGCTCTGACCTCCTCCCACCCTGCCCTGCCCATTCCCTGGCTCTGAGCTCCTCCTGCCCTGCCCATTCCCTGGCTCTGAGCTCCTCCCGCTCTGCCCATTCCCTGGCTCAGAGCTCCTCCCGTCCTGCCCATTCCCTGGCTCTGAGCTCCTCCCGCCCTGCCCTGCCCATTCCCTGGCTCTCAGCTCCTCCCACCCTGCCCTGCCCATTCCCTGGCTCTGAGCTCCTCCCGCCCTGCCCTGACCATTCCCTGGCTCAGAACTCCTCCCGCCCTGCCCTGCCCATTCCGTGGCTCAGAGCTCCTCCCGCCTTGCCCTGCCCATTCCCTGGCTCAGAGCTCCTCCCGCACTGCCCATTCCCTGGCTCAGACCTCCTCCCGCCCTGCCCTGCCCATTCCCTGGCTCAGAGCTCCTCCCGCCCTGCCCATTCCCTGGCTCAGGGCTCCTCCCGCCCTGCCCTGCCCATTCCCTAGCTCTGAGCTCCTCCCGCCCTGCCCATTCCCTGGCTCAGAGCTCCTCCTGCCCTGCCCATTCCCTGGCTCTGTGCTACTCCCGCCCTGCCCATTCCCTGGCTCTGAGCTCCTCCCACCCTGCCCTGCCCATTCCCTGGCTCTGAGCTCCTCCCGCCTTGCCGTGCCCATTCCCTAGCTCTGAGCTCCTCCTGGCCTGCCCTGCCCATTCCCTGGCTCAGAGCTCCACCCACACTGCCCTCCCCATTCCTGGCTCAGAGATCCTCCCGCCCTGCCCTGCCCATTCCCTGGCTCAGATCTCCTCCCACCCTGCCCATTCCCTGGCTCAGAGCTCCTCCTGGCCTGCCCTGCCCATTCCCTGGCTCAGAGCTCCACCCACACTGCCCTCCCCATTCCCTGGCTCAGAGATCCTCCCACCCTGCCCTGCCCATTCCCTGGCTCAGAGCTCCTCCCGCCCTGCCCATTCCCTAACTCTGAGCTCCTCCCGCCCTGCCCTGCCCATTCCCTGGCTCTGAGCTCCTCCCACCCTGCCCATTCCCTGGCTCTGAGCTCCTCCTGCCCTGCCCTACCCATTCCCTGGCTCAGAGCTCCTCCCGCTCTGTCCATTCCCTGGCTCAGAGCTCCTCCCACCCTGCCCATTCCCTGGCTCAGAGCTCCTCCCGCCCTGCCCAATTCCCTAACTCTGAGCTCCTCCCGTCCTGCCCTGCCCATTCCCTGGCTCAGAGCTCCTCCCGCCCTGCCCATTCCCTGGCTCTGAGCTCCTCCCGCCCTGCCCTGCCCATTCCCTGGCTCTGAGCTCCTCCCGCCCTGCCCTGCCCATTCCCTGGCTCAGACCTCCTCCCGCCATGCCCATTCCCTGGCTCAGAGCTCCTCCCGCCCTGCCCTACCCTGCCCATTCCATGGCTCTGAGCTCCTCCCGCCCTGCCCTGCCCATTCCCTGACTCTGAGCTCCTCCTGCCCTGCCCTGCCCATTCCCTGACTCTGAGCTCCTCCTGCCCTGCCCTGCCCATTCCCTGGCTCTGAGCTCCTCCCGCCCTGCCCATTCCCTGGCTCTGAGCTCCTCCCACCCTGCCCTGCCCATTCCCTGGCTCAGAGCTTCTCCCACCCTGCCCTGCCCATTCCCTGGCTCAGAGCTTCTCCCACCCTGCCCTGCCCATTCCCTGGCTCTGAGCTCCTCCCGCCCTGCCCTGCCCATTCCCTGACTCTGAGCTCCTCCCGCCCTGCCCTGCCCATTCCCTGGCTCAGAGCTCCTCCTGCCCTGCCCTGCCCATTCCCTGGCTCTGAGCTCCTCCTGCCCTGCCCATTCCCTGGCTCAGAGCTCCTCCCGCCCTGCCCTGCCCATTCCCTGGCTCTGAGCACCTCCCGCCCTGCCCTGCCCATTCCCTGGCTCTGAGCTCCTCCCGCCCTGCCCATTCCCTGGCTCAGAGCTCCCCCCGCCCTGCCCATTCCCTGGCTCAGAGCTCCTCCCACACTGCCCATTCCCTGGCTCAGAGCTCCTCCCGCCCTGCCCTGCCCATTCCCTGGCTCTGAGCTCCTCCCGCCCTGCCCATTCCCTGGCTCGGAGCTCCTCCCACTCTGCCCTGCCCATTCCCTGGCTCTGAGCTCCTCCCACCCTGCCCTGCCCATTCCCTGGCTCAGAGCTTCTCCCACCCTGCCCTGCCCATTCCCTGGCTCAGAGCTCCTCCCACCCTGCGCTGCCCATTCCCTGGCTCAGAGCTCCTCCCGCCCTGCCCATTCCCTGGCTCAGAGCTCCTCCCACCCTGCCCATTCCCTGGCTCTGAGCTCCTCCCACCCTGCCCTGCCCATTCCCTGGCTCTGAGCTCCTCCCGCCCTGCCCTGCCCATTCCCTGGCACTGAGCTCCTCCCGCCCTGCCCTGCCCATTCCCTGGCTCTGAGCTCCTCCCGCCCTGCCCATTCCCTGGCTCAGAGCTCCTCCCGCCCTGCCCATTCCCTGGCTCTGAGCTCCTCCCACCCTGCCCTGCCCATTCCCTGGCTCTGAGCTCCTCCCACCCTGCCCTGCCCATTCCCTGGCTCTGAGCTCCTCCCACCCTGCCCTGCCCATTCCCTGGCTCTGAGCTCCTCCCACCCTGCCCTGCCCATTCCCTGGCTCTGAGCTCCTTCTGCTCTGCCCATTCCCTGGCTCTGAGCTCCTCCCGCCCTGCCCATTCCCTGGCTCTGAGCTCCTTCTGCTCTGCCCATTCCCTGGCTCTGAGCTCCTTCTGCTCTGCCCATTCCCTGGCTCTGAGCTCCTCCCGCCCTGCCCTGGCTCTGAGCTCCTCCCACCCTGCCCTGCCCATTCCCTGGCTCAGAGCTCCTCCCGCCCTGCCCATTCCCTGGCTCAGAGCTCCTCCCGCCCTGCCCATTCCCTGGCTCTGAGCTCCTCCCGCCCTGCCCTGGCTCTGAGCTCCTCCCACCCTGCCCTGCCCATTCCCTGGCTCAGAGCTCCTCCCGCCCTGCCCATTCCCTGGCTCAGAGCTCCTCCCGCCCTGCCCATTCCCTGGCTCTGAGCTCCTTCTGCTCTGCCCATTCCCTGGCTCTGAGCTCCTCCCGCCCTGCCCTGGCTCTGAGCTCTTCTCGCTCTCCCCTGCCCATTCCCTGCCTCAGACTCTTCTCGGCCTGCCCTCTCTCTCATGCTCAATGTTCCTCTTTGCCTTCCCTGCCTGCTCTTAGGGTCAGGGCTCCTGCCAGCCTGCCAAATTCCTTCTCGGATTATTCCGACCTTCCACTCAGGCTCTCAAGTTATTTCTGACTTGGGGCTGAAGCACTTGGCTCATCCAAGCCAAGTTGGTTTGGTACCTAGACTGCCAAGGATGCAGACACTCACGCAAAACTAATAGACATTCGCGCACACAAACATGCACACAGACACACACACACAGATGACGGCACCGTGGTAATGTCACTGGACTAGTAATCCAGAATCCCGTATTCAATTCCGAAACTGAATTAAATTTAATCAATTAATGTAACTTGAAATTATAAAATTAGTCAGGTGACTGTGACGACTATCATCGATTATTGTAAAAAAAAAACCATCTGGTTCACTCATGGCCCTCTATAGGGGAAGGGAAATCTGCCGTCCTGACAGCAATGTGGTTGACTTTTAACTACCCCACTCTCTGAAATGGCCGACCATGCCCACACTCAGTTCAAGGGGGCAATTAGGTGATAAATGCTGAGAGGAGCTGGCGCCCGGCGTGGTGCATGGATCACTGGGGTGGCGTTCGGCTTGAGCAAAATTTTGTAGCGATATGGGAGCGTGCCCATCCCATCAAACACGTTGTGGTATTGTGTGAGAATGTCGTCTATCTCGGCCTGGAGATTCACATCGGGCGAGGCAGTCGCCGGTGTCGAGGACATGGTGTGGACTTGCTGGACCAGATTAGGAGCTTGCAGGCGCGAGCACCGAGCAGGGACGCCCTGTCAGGACGGACGATCTTGAATCATAATGTTGCCTTGATTTCCTTGTGAAATACCCCCAGCCGACACGATCCACTGGCAGCTATGGCATTGCCATTGTAGTCAAGGCGTTGGCAGGCTGGTGGAAGAATGCTTGGTTGGTCACGGATGCTGTCGAGACCTGACTGTGATATGAGGTTCGCAGACGCACTGGTGTCCAGTTTAACTCGGATGCGAGCCTGGTTGACTGTGAGGACAGCACACCACTCGTCGTCGGGATCCACACTGAGGATGGAAAGGCAGGTTGCAGGTGCAGTGCGTGTGATTATGATGCCCACCCGATATGGAGACTTGAGGTAGTCAGCATCGGGATCCGTTGGGCTGTTGGGATCAGAATCCTGCATGCCTTGTACGAGCAGACACTTCTGCGCCGTGTCTGGGATCGCTGGCTGATAATCGGTGGAGCGGGCCACGTAATGGCCAGGTGTCTCACACTGTAGGCATCGCCATCCTTTGGCTGGACATTGCCGCTTTAAATGGGCGGAGCCACAATTCGGACATGTCATAATGCTGACGTCAGCGCGTTCCGTGCGCCAACGTGCATGCGCAGTCGGTCGACGTACATACCTGCGCATTAGGGTTTTCGGCCTCGTCGTCCACCCGGTCATGGCGCGCATGCGTAGGGACCCGGGAAAAGCGCGTGAAACGGCCACTCTCCTCGATACTCAGCCCTTGCATTTTTGCAATGGCCTGCACCCGTTCTGCCTCATGGGAGGTCAGTTTTGCAGTTTCTGCCGCCCTGATGTGGGAGTAACGATTCTTGGCATGCTCATGAACTACGCACGACTTGATAGCGACGGAGAGGGTCAGCTGTTTGATTTTGAGGAGCTGCTGCCGCAGGGAATCGGAGTGGACCCTGAAAACGATCTGATCCTGGATCATGGAATCAGCCGTCGAGCCATAATTACATGACTGCGCCAGGATGCGGAGATGGGTCAGGAAGGACTGAAAAGGTTAATCCTTACCCTGAAGCCTCTGTTGGAAGATGTACCGTTCAAAGCTCTCATTCACTTCAATGTCGCAGTGGCTGTCGAATTTTAGCAGAACTGTTTTGAACTTCGTCTTGTCTTCGCCATCGGCAAACGTAAGCGAGTTGTAGATATGAATGGCGTGATACCCCGCGGTCGAGAGAAATAGCGCGATCTTCCTGGCATCCGATGCTGCCTCGAGGTCGGAGGCCTTGATATACAGGAGGAACTTTTGCTTGAAGATTTTCCAATTGGAGGCGAGGTTGCCGGAGATGCGGAGCTGCGGAGGAGGCTGGATGTTTTCCATGTCGTTGGATGGCTGCTTGCTAGTCGTTGCAGATTCACTCGAGGTAGGTTCGGCAGGATTAATATCACTCTGGTACCATGATGTGTTAGGCAGGTTGGTTCGACATCGACTGCAACTGGATGCAGGGAAGCTAGAAACAAACGTCTGGCACCGGAGATGATCAAACACTGTTTTCTTTAACTATGGACTGCTGTACATGTTCAGCTGTGGGTTGACACTCTACTAATCCTACTGATGACCTCTTACTGGCTCGACCAGACTTACTAGCTACCACATGGCAGTCACGCCCACTAACTTGTGCACCCTGACTGTCTCAGTATCTTTATAGTGGTGGTGTCCTGTCTGGTGATTGGTTGTTCTGTGTTGTGTGTTCATTGGTCATCCTGTGTGTCAATCACTGCCTGTCTGCATGATTATGTACATGAGTGGATATTATGACACTCCAGACGGATAGGGAACTGGTGGTATGCAGACTTCAGATCGACCGTGGAGAAGATGCGGTAGTGTGCGATCTGATTAACCATGTCCGCTATCCAGGGAAGGGGGTACGCATCGAGGTGCGTGTACCGGTTTGTGGTTTGGCTGCAGTCTAAAGCCATCCGGTTCTTTTCCCCGGTCCTGGCGACCACCGCCTGAGCTCTCCAGGGGCTATTACTGGCCTCGATGATCCCTTCCCGCAAGAGTAGCTGGACCTCGGACCTGATAAAAGTCCTGTCCTGGATGCTGTACCGCCTGCTTCTGGTGGCGATTGGCTTACAGTCGGCGGTGGGATTTGCGAAGAGCGGGGGAGGGTCGACCTTCAGGGTCGCGAGGCTACATATGGTGAGTGGGGGTAGGGGCCCGCCGAATTTCAGGGTTAGGCTCCTGAGGTTGCACTGGAAGTCCAGCCCCAACAGGAGAGGAGCGCAGAGGTCAGGGATTGTATATAGTTTGAAATTGGCGTACTCGGTCCCCTATATTGCAAGGTTTGCGGCAGTGTGCCCCCGGATCTGCACTGAGTGCGATCCAGAAGCGAGGGAGATTGTTTGAAGTGCAGGGAAGATTTGGAGCAAGCAGCGCCTTACCGTGTCTGGGTGAATGAAGCTCTCTGTGCTCCCGGAGTCAAACAGGCAAGGCGTTTTGTGTCCATTGACCCGGACGGTCATCATGGAGTTCCGGAGGTGTTTTGGTCGTGACTGGTCCAGGGTGACCGCGCCGAGTTGCGGGTAGCCAGCGTGGTCGGAGGTTCTGGGGTGGTCCCAAGATGGTTGCCCCCGTCGGTCTCACGTGTCGGGCGGCATTGCAGATGGCGGCCAAGATGGTGGCCCCCGTGAGTCGCACATGTTGTGCGGGCTTGAAGATGGCTGCCCCCACGGACAACACGAGGCAGATGACGTGTCCGGGGGGGGGGGGCGGAGCCGGCAGGCACGTCACCACACTGCGGTGTCTGCGGGCCTGTGAGTCTGAGAGTCGGACCTGCGACTTGGACCTGGCCAGGCAAACTTTGGCAAAGTGTCCCTTTTTGCCGCACTCGCTGCAGTTCGCATTCCGAGCCGAGCAGCGCTGCCTGGGGTGCTGATGGTGGCCGCAGAAGAAGCAGCGTAGCCCCCCCGGGTTGGGCGGGCAGCCACGCGGCACAGGCCTGGGGTACTCTGGTCGGTGGTCCACGAGGGGGTCGCGTGATCAGATGGGAACGCGTTGAGGCTTTGGAACTCTACTTGTAGGGAGGTGGCTAGTTTTACCGTCTCTCCTAGGTCGAGGGCACCTTTCTCGGGCAGGCGCTGTCTCACATATCTGGACCTGACTCCAACCATGTAGGCGTCCCGGACGGTGAGTTCCATATGTTGAGAGGCCGTTAACGGCCTGGTAGTTGCAACTTCGCGCGAGGACTTTGAGGTCGCGTAGGTACTCCTCCAGCGATTCCCCGGGGCGTTGGCGGCGAGTGGTGAGGACGTGTCGCGTGTACACCTCGTTCACCGGCCTTACGTATAGGCACTTCAGCATCGCGAGGGCGTCTGAGTATGTGGTCGCTTCCTCAAGTTGCACGGAGATTCAATGGCTCACCCGGGCGTGGAGGAGGCTCAGCCTCTGATCGTTGGTGACGGAAGGCGAGGAGGAGGCGGCGAGGTAGGCCTCGAAACATCGGAGCCAGTGCAAAAAGATCCCTTTGGCCTCTGCGACCTGTGGGTCAAGTTCCAGTCGGTCAGGTTTGAGGGCCAATTCCATTGTGGTGTTGTAGTCGATTAAATTGATGCGACCATCAATTCACGCGAGACAGAGAGTTGAAGTAAACAGTGGCTTTAATCGACTAGAACAGTGCCTGCCTGCGACTGCTCTGCTACTGAGAGCGGCCTACAGGGCAGCTGCTCTTTATACCTCCCCTCAAGGGGCAGAGCCAGGGGTGGAGCCCACAAGATACATTCTGTGTAATATCGTACAATGGTCCATCGGTGGAGCCCACATGGGCAACAACGTGATACAGTATAATACATGGTGAATGGTTCGGACAATAAGTTCACCACAACCTTGCAAATAGATACACACATACACACACACCCACAACTAGAGCACAGACAAGTGCACACATGCACACAAGCAGAACAAAGAAACATGCACATGCACACACACACACACATACAGAGAGACACACACAGATGCGCACATATAGGCACAAGCACACACATGCATAAACCCGCACTGTACCCACACTCAGACAGGCACGTGGACACACAGACACGGACACACACACACATACGCTCTCACAGAGACACGCACACACAAACATCTCACCACACTCACACACGCACATAGACACGTGCACACACATCCACAGACATACACAAGAACACAAATACACACGTACACCCACACACGCGCAGATGCACACTCATAGACATGCACTTCATACTTAAGAAGTCAACACACTGCAGTAAACAGAAACTCCTTATGTACAGAGGAAGGTCTCACAAAATTCTGTGAGGCATTTTATCAAAAGAAAACAGTCACTTGCATAGCACAATGTCCATACTGTACTATAAATGGCAGGGCTGGGTGAGTTGGGGTGGGGTGTGGGAGGAGCGGGGCCCGTCTCTTTAGGCATCTCTCTGCTCAAACGTCAGCAGCATGCCATCAGACATGATGGCGCCTCGGGACTGCAGGTCCGCACCGTCCTCTTCCTCCGAGTCCGAATCTGGAGGGCAGAAGCAGAGCAGAAAAGGCTGCAGAAATTACGTGGAAGGCTTTTGTTTATCTCTATACAGACAGTCGGTTGGTGTTGGGCAGCCAGTTGAACCAGGCTCTAACTTAAAAGGGGTTGGGGTGGGGTGATGTTGTTGGCAGGGAACAGAAGGGGAGGGGGATACAGGGGAATCTCTGTCTTTCTTTCAGATTTGGGTTTACTGAAGCAAAGGCTGTTCCACCTTCCATTCCCACCTCCCCTCTGGGGACCTGCTTGGATCTCACCCAGCCTCGCCCCCATCCTCCCCTATCCACCGCCACCACTGGAGGGGTAAAAGTTCAGTGTCCGGCCCACTGACAAAAATGTTCATTGTCCAGTATCAACAGCAGAGAATGCAAAGACTTGAAAGCTCTTTATCTTTCCTAGATTAACATTGTGCAATTGACAGGATAGATCCCAGTGCAAGAGCTGTCAATCAAGCAAAGTTTCCCTGGGGTGCCGCTGTTGTGCATTTTCTGGTTGGGAGCCCAGATATCTGTTATACTATTGAAACAGGGGAAATATTCCTTGATTCACCTCCCCGGTTCCCTGACCTATGCTGTCAACTGCACAATGTGTATTTACACAAGATAAAGAGGTTTCAAGTGCCTTCGGTTTCTATGAATGGTACATTAGCGAGTCTGGGTATTTACACTTCCAATGGGCTGTATTGAAAGGAGATGTTTTTAAATAAGAAAACAGAGGGTTGCAAATGATTGTATGTTTAAAGCTATTTCACACATCCTATTGTTACTATAGGATTCTTTCTGTCTGTCTGTACAGAGTGGTTGAGTGGACAAGGAAATGTTGTGAAAAGTAGGGGGTTGGGAGAAGGGAAGAGAGGAGTTCAGACAGAGGGTGGGGAGAAGGAATGGCTGAGATGTGACTGTTTTCCTTGGAGAAAGGGAAGATTGAGAGATTTGATAGAGGTGTTCAAAATTGTGAGTGGGGGGAAGAGGGGGTTCTGGACAGAACAAGGCAGGACAAAATATTACAACTAGCGGAAGGGTCAAGAACGAGGAGGGTACACATCACGGAACCGTCACAGCCATTCAGCTCATGCTGTCTGCGCTGGCTCTTGGGAGGGGCGGCTCGCTTGCCTGGTGCCATCTCCTGTACTCCCCATGACCACGAACGCTCTTCCTCTCCCGCTAGCCACTTGATTGCCTCGTTGGTGCTTCGACTGGACCTGCCTCCACCCTTGGGCAGCATGTTCCAGATCTTAACTGCTTGCCGTGTGGAAAGTTTTGATCCCGGGGCCGCTTGTGGACTTCACCTTGAGAATATCCTCAAGACTGCACCCTGACCATCTTGTTATGTTGGTTGCCTCCTGTTATCAAATCTCCTCTCAGCCTTCTCTTCTTTGTAAAGAAAAAGGCAAAAAGGACTGCACTACCCGAGAGTGAGTCATAGGGTCACAGAGATTCACAGCACAGCAAGACGCCCTTCGGCCCATCGTGTCTGTGTCGGCCATCAAGCAACTATCTATCCTAAACCCATTTTCTAGCACTTGGTTCGTAGCACATGTACGCTGAGGCGTTTCAAGTGCTCACCTGAATGCTTCTTAAATGTTGTGAGGGTTCCGACCTCTCCCACCCTTTCAGGCAGGGAGTTCCAGACTCCCACCACCCTTTGGGTGAAAGGTTTCTCCCAAATCCCGTGCCGCTCATCTTAAATCTGTACACCCCTGGTTATTGAACCCCCTCTACCAAAGGGAAACATTTCTTTCCATCTAACCTACCTGTGTCCTTTACAATTTTGTACACCTATATCAGGCCCCGTCAGCCTTCTCTGCTCTAAGGAAAACAACCCCAGTCCTCACCAGCCTCCCTTCATCGCTGAAACTCTCCAGCCCAGGCAGCATCCTGGTGAATCTCCTCTGCACCCTCTCCAGTGCGATCACACCCTTCCTATAGTGTGGTGACCAGAACTGCAGCTGGAGCCTAACCAATGTTCAATATAGCTGCAAAATAAACTCCCTGCTCTTATATTCTACGCCTCGGCTAATAAGGGCAAGTATCCCATTCACCTTCTGAAGCTCCTTATCTACCTGTCCAGCTGCCTTCGGGGGGAGACAAGTTCAATCGACAGGGAATGGGATTGTTTTTCTAAATATAGGAAGGACGTGCAGGGCTATCGGGAGAAGGTGGAGGAATGACACTGGCTAAATTGCTAATTCAGACAGCTGGCAGAGACATGATGGGCCGAATGACCTACTCCTACGGCAACAATTCTGTGATGCTGAGTTCCGAAGGGTCGCCCAGGGAAGATTCCTCGATTATCCTCTCTCCCTCTCAGTTGGGGAGTGTAAGGGGGGAGGGGGGGGGGTAGGTTAGAGACGGCTTCCGACCTCCAACCTTACAGTCGTGCCGTGCTCCAACAGCATTGCACACAGCAGCTGGCATTTTTCCAGCCCTTAATGCCAGTTATATCTTCTTGGACCCCTCTACATGAACGGAGATTTCAATGGTCTGCCGGCCACTGGGAAAATTCTGAGCACTGTCTTCGTCTATATCTGGGTGGGTTCTCGGTTTGTGGGTGATTTAAGAGCACTGAGAGGGCAGTTTTCCCCCTCCCCAGACTGGAATCTAATCGAGGGGCTCGGTTGGTTTATACAGAGAATAACAGGTACCCGGGAGTGAGTTACAGACTGGAATCTAATCGAGGGGTTTGGGTGGTTTATATATAGAATAACAGGTACCCGGGAGTGAGTTACAGACTGGAATCTAATCGAGGGGTTCGGGTGATTTATATATAGAATAACATATACCCGGGAGTGAGTTACAGACTGGAATCTAATCGAGGGGTTTGGGTGGTTTATATATAGAAAAACAGATACCCGGGAGTGAGTTACAGACTGGAATCTAATCGAGGGGTTTGGGTGGTTTATATATAGAATAACAGATACCCGGGAGTGAGTTACAGACTGGAATCTAATCGAGGGGTTTGGGTGGTTTATATATAGAATAACAGATACCCGGGAGTGAGTTACAGACTGGAATCTAATCGAGGGGTTTGGGTGGTTTATATATAGAATAACAGGTACCCGGGAGTGAGTTACAGACTGGAATCTAATCGAGGGGTTCGGGTGATTTATATATAGAATAACATATACCCGGGAGTGAGTTACAGACTGGAATCTAATCGAGGGGTTTGGGTGGTTTATATATAGAATAACAGATACCGGGAGTGAGTTACAGACTGGAATCTAATCGAGGGGTTTGGGTGGTTTATATATAGAATAACAGATACCCGGGAGTGAGTTACAGACTGGAATCTAATCGAGGGGTTTGGGTGGTTTATATATAGAATAACAGGTACCCGGGAGTGAGTTACAGACTGGAATCTAATCGAGGGGTTTGGGTGGTTTATATATAGAATAACAGGTACCCGGGAGTGAGTTACAGACTGGAATCTAATCGAGGGGTTTGGGTGGTTTATATACAGAATAACAGATACGTGGGAGTGGGTTACAGACTGGAATCTAATCGAGGGGTTCAGGTGGTTTATATATAGAATAACAGATACCCGGGAGTGAGTTACAGACTGGAATCTAATCGAGGGGTTTGGGTGGTTTATAGAATAACAGATACCCGGGAGTGAGTTACAGGCTGGAATATAATTGAGGGGTTTGGGTGGTTTATAGAATAACAGATACTGGGGAGTGAGTTACAGACGGGAATCTAATCGAGGGGTTGGGGTGGTTTATATATAGAATAACAGATACCCGGGAGTGAGTTACAGACTGGAATCTAATCGAGGGGTTCAGGTGGTTTATATATAGAATAACAGATACCCGGGAGTGAATTAGATTGGAATCTAATCGCAAAACATATCATTCCTACAGTGCATAAGGATACAATTCAGCCCATTGAGTCTGCACAGACCCTCTGAAGGAATGGCCGACTCAGAATTTTCCCCATCTCTATCCCCTTAACCCCACCTAACCTGCACATTTTTGGACTGTGCGAGGAAATCAGAGCACCGGGGGAAACCCACGCTGACACATTGAGAATGTGTAAACTCCACAGAGACAGTCACCCAAGGCCGGAATTGAACCCAGGCCCCAGGCGCTGTGAGGCAGCAGTGCTAACCACTGTGCCACCATGCCATCCGATGGGTTAAGAACCTGTCTCCTTATGTACTGCAGGCTCCTTGAAGTAAAATGCCATAATTTCATTTGCATTTCTGATGGCATTTCACACCTTTCCAATAAAACTCTTGTTTGTTTGTACCTTCGAGGTCTGCAAGCCTACCCTTAAAAATACCACAGCACTATTGTTTGAAAAACTCCTCCACGGCATTCTTCCCCTTCCATCTCAGTGATCTTCTCCAGCCTTACCACCCCATAATCCACGATCACTGCGTTATTCTTAGCGATTTCTCACAGATGCCCCGATTTTGACCACTCCAGCATTAGGGGTTGTGCCTGTTGCTTTCGCTCTCCCCGCCCCCCCACCCCACACTCCGAATCGCCTCTCTCAGCCTCTCCATGTCTCCCTCTCTCCTCCTTTCAGTCCTTGCTTAAAACCTCTCCCTCAGTGAATAAACTTTGGCCTCTCTCCCTTAAGATGCCCCTTCTCTGGCTCGGTGTCCACATTTTCAGAAGATCAGATGAATGAGGAGCCGCGGTGGACCATTCAGCCCCTTGAGCCTGCCTCGCCATGCAGCACGTTCCTGGCTAATCTGATTGTAGCCCCAATTCTGGCCTGTTCCCCCATAGGCTCCGTCTTCGATCAGAACTCTCTCTAACTCGGGCCTTGAATATATTTGGTGACCCGCAGCCTCCACTGCTTCTCTGGGGGAGAGGATTCCACAGACTGACCTCCCTCTGAGAGAAGAAATTCCTCCTCATCCCCGTCTTCAATGGGAGACCCCCTCATTTTGAAACTCTGACCTCCCCACCTTTCTAGATTCCTCCTCCACCAATGAGGAGGGGAAACATCCTCTCAGCATCCACCCTGCCAACCCCCCCCCCCCCCCCCCCCCCCCCCCCCCCCCCCGCCCCATCAGAATCTGATCCGTTTCAATAAGATCTCCTCTGGTTCTTTCTAAACTCCAATGGGTACACGCCCCGACCAGCTCAACCTTTCCTCATCGGACAAACCCCCTTCATTCCGGGAATCGGCCCCGTGAGCCTTCTCTGAACGACCTCCAAAGCCGGTACATCCTAACCTCAGTGAATTTTCTGATAGTCCCCCAGTGCAGCTGATGAATGCAAGTAGCTACTGTCATTTTGTTACGACCCCCTCTTAAACTGCCTGCTCCCACCCACTCTGGGTGTTATCACAAAGTGGACCCCTGAATATAGGTTTGCTGGTATAGGTTCCCCCCCCCCCCCCCCCCCCCCCCCCCCCCCCCCCCCCCAGCCTCGTCACTGGACTGGACGCCAGAGCGAAAGGGACAGAGAATGTGAGAGAGAGAGAGAGAAAGAGAGAGATGGGAAGAAAGATTCAAGAGTGAACAAGAGGGCCAAAAGAGACAGAGAAAGAATGTGAGAGAGATAGAGAGAGAGCAAGAGAGAGTGGGAGAGAAAGAAAGAGCGCGAGAGTGAATGAACAAGAAAAGAAAAAGAGACATAGAGTTTGAGAGTGAGAAGGAGAGAGCGAGAGGAGAGTGAACAAGAGAAAGAGCGACAGAGAGGGAGTGAACGAGAGAACAGAGGCACAGACAGAGAGCGTGAGAGAGAGAGAAAGAGGGAGAGATAGAAAGAGAGCGAGAGTGAGAGAAAGCAATAAAGAAGGAGTGAGCGGGAGAACAAAACGAGACAGAGAAAGTGTGTGAAAGCGTGAGAAAGAGAGAGAGAGACAGAGCGAAAGAGAGAGAGACAGAGCGAGAGACTCGGACAGAGAGAGAGAGAGACAGAGAGAGAGAGACAGAGAGAGAGAGAGAGAGACAGACAGACAGAGAGAGAAATACAGAGAGAGAGAGAGACAGACACAGAGAAAGAGAGAGAGAAAGACAGAGAACGAGAGAAAGAGAGAAAGCAATAGAGAGGGAGTGAACAAGGGAACAAAAAGAAAGAGGGTATGGGGCAGAGAAAGAGAGAGAAAGAAAGAGCGAGAAAACAAAAAGGACACACGACCATGGAGGCATTTGTGCCTGGCCTGAGGAGAGCGAGACCTACTTTGAATGTCACTGCCATCAGCTCCAGGCTGTGAGTCTGCTGTGCTGAACTAGGAGAGAAGAACTGGTTGTTAAATTTGGGTACACTCACGCTATCTACGTGCTTACAGTTGTCAAGATTGGCAGAGCGCATCAAATTTGTGTTTATTGGTTCTGCGTCTGACAATTGCACACCTTTTTTCATGTGTGTGATAATTGTCTCTTTTCACTGTGTGTGTGTGATAATTGTCTCTTTTCACTGTGTGTGCGCGTGTGTGTGTGTGATAATTGTCTATTTTCACTGTGTGTGTGTGTGTGATAATTGTCTCTTTTCACTGTGCGTGTGTGTGATAATTGTCTCTTTTCACTGTGTGTGTGTGTGTGTGTGATAATTGTCTCTTTTCACTGTGTGTGTGTGATAATTGTCTCTTTTCACTGTGTGTGCGCGTGTGTGTGTGATAATTGTCTCTTTTCACTGTGTGTGTGTGTGTGTGTGTGTGTGATAATTGTCTCTTTTCACTGTGTGTGTGATAATTGTCTCTTTTCACTGTGTGTGTGATAATTGTCTCTTTTCACTGTGTGTGTGTGTGTGTGTGATAATTGTCTCTTTTCACTGTGTGTGTGTGATAATTGTCTCTTTTCGCTGTGTGTGATAATTGTCTCTTTTCACTGTGTGTGTGATAACTGTCTCTTTTCACTGTGTGTATGTGTGTGTGTGTGATAATTGTCTCTTTTCGCTGTGTGTGATAATTGTCTCTTTTCACTGTGTGTGTGATAACTGTCTCTTTTCACTGTGTGTGTGTGTGTGTGTGATAATCGTCTCTTTTCACTGTGTGTGTGAGATAATTGTCTCTTTTCACTGTGTGTGTGTGTGATAATTGTCTCTTTTCACTGTGTGTGTGTGTGATAATTGTCTCTTTCTGTGTGTGTGTAATAATTGTCTCTTTTCACTGTGTGTGTGTGTGATAATTGTCTCTTTTCACTGTGTGTGTGTGATAATTGTCTCTTTTCACTGTGTGTGCGCGTGTGTGTGTGATAATTGTCTCTTTTCACTGTGTGTGTGTGTGTGTGTGGTGTGATAATTGTCCTCTTTCACTGTGTGTGTGATAATTGTCTCTTTTCACTGTGTGTGTGATAATTGTCTCTTTTCACTGTGTGTGTGATAATTGCCTCTTTTCACTGTGTGTGTGATAATTGTCTCTTTTCACTGTGTGTGTGATAATTGTCTCTTTTCACTGTGTGTGTGTGTGTGTGTGATAATTGTCTCTTTTCACTGTGTGTGTGTGATAATTGTCTCTTTTCGCTGTGTGTGATAATTGTCTCTTTTCACTGTGTGTGTGATAACTGTCTCTTTTCACTGTGTGTATGTGTGTGTGTGTGATAATTGTCTCTTTTCGCTGTGTGTGATAATTGTCTCTTTTCACTGTGTGTGTGATAACTGTCTCTTTTCACTGTGTGTGTGTGTGTGTGATAATCGTCTCTTTTCACTGTGTGTGTGAGATAATTGTCTCTTTTCACTGTGTGTGTGTGTGATAATTGTCTCTTTTCACTGTGTGTGTGTGTGATAATTGTCTCTTTCTGTGTGTGTGTAATAATTGTCTCTTTTCACTGTGTGTGTGTGTGACAATTGTCTCTTTTCACTGTGTGTGTGTGTGTGATAATTGTCTCTTTTCACTGTGTGTGTGTGTGTGTGTGTGTATGATAATTGTCTGTTTTCACTGTGTGTGTAAGTGTGTGTGTGATAATTGCCTCTTTTCGCTGTGTGTGTGTGATAATTGTCTCTTCACTGTGTGTGTGTGTGATAATTGTTTGTTTTCACTCTGTGTGTGTGTATGTGTGTGTGATAATTGCCTCTTTTCGCTGTGTGTGAGAATTGTCTCTTTTCACTGTGTGTGTGATAATTGTCTCTTTTCACTGTGTGTGTGATAACTCTCTTTTCACTGTGTGTATGTGTATGTGTGATAATTGTCTCTTTTCACTGTGTGTGTGTGTGTGATAATTGTCTCTTTTCACTGTGTGTATGTGTATGTGTGATAATTGTCTCTTTTCACTGTGTGTGTGTGTGTGTGTGTGATAATTGTCTCTTTTCACTGTGTGTGTGTGTGTGATAATTGTCTCTTTTCACTGTGTGTGTGTGTGTGTGATAATTGTCTCTTTTCACTGTGTGTGTGTGATAATTGTCTATTTCACTGTGTGTGTGTGATAATTGTCTCTTTTCACTGTGTGTGTGTGTGTGATAATTGTCTCTTTTCACTGTGTGTGTGAGATAATTGTCTCTTTTCACTGTGTGTGTGATAATTGTCTGTTTTCGCTGTGTATGTATGTGTGTGTGTGATAATTGTCTCTTTTCACTGTGTGTGTGTGTGTGTGTGATATTTGTCTCTTTTCACTGTGTGTGTGAGTGTATGATAATTGTCTCTTTTCACTTTGTTTGTGTGGTAATTGTCTCTTTTCACTGTGTGAGTGTATGATAATTGTCTCTTTTCACTGTGTGTGTGTGATAATTGTCTCTTTTCACTGTGTGTGTGTGTGTGATAATTGTCCCTTTTCACTGTGTGTGTGTGATAATTGCCCCTTTTCACTGTGTGTGTGATAATTGTCTCTTTTCACTGTGTGTGTGTGTGTGTGATAATTGTGTCTTTTCACAGTGTGTGTGTTAATTGTCTATTTTCACAATGTGTGTGTGTGATAATTGTCTATTTTCACAATGTGTGTGTGTGATAATTATCTCTTTTCACTGTGTGTGTGTGTGTGATAATTGTCTCTTTTCACTGTGTGTGTGTGATAATTATCTCTTTTCACTGTGTGTGTGTGTGATAATTGTCTCATTTCACTGTGTGTATGTGTGTGTGATAATTGTCTCTTTTCACTGTGTGTGTGTGTGTGATAATTATCTCTTTTCACTGTGTGTGTGTGTGTGTGATAATTGTCTCTTTTCACTGTGTGCGTGTGTGATAATTATCTCTTTTCACTGTGTGTGTGTGTGATAATTGTCTCATTTCACTGTGTGTATGTGTGTGTGATAATTGTCTCTTTTCACTGTGTGTGTGTGTGATAATTGTCTCTTTTCACTGTGTGTGTGTGTGATAATTGTCTCTTTTCACTGTGTGTGTGTGTGTGTGTAATAATTGTCTCTTTTCACTGTGTGTGTGTGTGATAATTGTCTCTTTTCACTGTGTGTGTGTGTGTGTGTGTGATAATTGTCTCTTTTCACTGTGTGCGTGTGTGATAATTATCTCTTTTCACTGTGTGTGTGTGTGTGTGTGATAATTGTTTCATTTCATTGTGTGTGTGTGTGATAATTGTCTCTTTTCACTGTGTGTGTATGTGTGATATTTGTCTCTTTCTGTGTGTGTGTAATAATTGTCTCTTTTCACTGTGTGTGTGTGTGATAATTGTTTCATTTCACTGTGTGTGTGTGTGATAATTGTCTCTTTTCACTGTGTGTGTATGTGTGATATTTGTCTCTTTCTGTGTGTGTGTAATAATTGTCTCTTTTCACTGTGTGTGTGTGTGTGTGTGTGACAATTGTCTCTTTTCACTGTGTGTGTGTGATAATTGTCTCTTTTCACTGTGTGTGTGTGTGTGACAATTGTCTCTTTTCACTGTGTGTGTGTGATAATTGTCTCTTTTCACTGTGTGTGTGTTAATTGTCTATTTTCACTGTGTGTGTGTGTGCGCGTGATAATTGTCTCTTTTCACTGTGTGTGTGAGATAATTGTCTCTTTTCACAGTATGTGTGTATGATAATTGTCTCTTTTCACTGTGTGTATGTGTGTGATAATTGTCTCTTTTCACTGTGTGTATGTGTGTGATAATTGTCTCTTTTCACTGTGTGTATGTGTGATAAATGTCTCTTTTCACTGTGTGTGTGTGTGTGTGTGACAATTGTCTCTTTTCACTGTGTGTGTGTGATAATTGTCTCTTTTCACTGTGCGTGTGTGTGTGACAATTGTCTCTTTTCACTGTGTGTGTGTGATAATTGTCTCTTTTCACTGTGTGTGTGTTAATTGTCTATTTTCACTGTGTGTGTGTGTGTGCGTGTGATAATTGTATCTTTTCACTGTGTGTGTATGATAATTGTCTCTTTTCACTGTGTGTATGTGTGTGATAATTGTCTCTTTTCACTGTGTGTATGTGTGTGATAATTGTCTCTTTTCACTGTGTGTATGTGTGTGTGTGTGATAATTGTCTCTTTTCACTGTGTGTATGTGTTTTAGTTAATTGTCTCTTTTCACTCTGTGGGTATGTGTGTGTGATAATAACCCCTTCTCGCCAGGCTTTTCTACCCGTTGCCCCCCTTCACCTGGTAGGTGGTTGCACTCCCGCCAAGCAGCCGCATGAGTTCGGTGAATCGCTGTTCGTAAAGGTGAAGCAGGACTGCCATGTAGAGACTCGAGCTGGTCATCTGCTCCTCAACCTGAATCCAGGGAGACAGAGAGTGGATGAGACAATAATAAGAACATGAGAACATAAGAACTAGGAACAGGAGTAGGCCATCTGGCCCCTCAAGCCTGCTCCGCCATTCAATGAGATCATGGCTGATCTTTTGTGGACTCAGCTCCACTTTCCAGCCCGAATACCATAACCCTTAATTCTTCAAAAAACTATCTATGTTTATCTTAAAAACATTTAATGAAGGAGCCTCAACTGCTTCACTGGGCAAGGAATTCCATAGATTCACAACCCTTTGGGTGAAGAAGTACCTCCTAAACTCAGTCCTAAATCTACTTCCCCTTATTTTAAGGCTATGCCCCCTACTTCTGCTTTCACCCGCCAGTGGAAACAACCTGCCCGTATCTATCCTATCCATTCCCTTCATAATTTTATTTGTTTCTATAAGATCCCCCCTCATCCTTCTAAATTCCAACGAGTACAGTCCCAGTCTACTCAACCTCTCCTCGTAATCCAACCCCTTCAGCTCTGGGATTAACCTAATGAATCTCCTCTGCACACCCTCCAGTGCCAGTACGTCCTTTCTCAGGTAAGGAGACCAAAACTGAACACAATACTCCAGGTGTGGCCTCACTAACACCTTATACAATTGCAGCATAACCTCCCTCGTCTTAAACTCCATCCCTCTAGCAATGAAGGGCAAAATTCTATTTGCCTTATTAATCACCTGTTGCATCTGTAAACCAACTTTCTGTGACTCATGCACTAGCACGCCCAGGTCTCTCTGCAGAGCAGCATGTTTTAATATTTTATCATTTAAATAATAATCCCTTTTACTATTATTCCTACCAAAATAGATAACCTCACATTTGTCAACATTGTATTCCATCTGCCAGACCCTAGCCCATTCACTTAACCTATCCAAATCCCTCTGCAGACTTCCAGTATCCTCTGCACCTTTTGCTTTACCACTCATCTTAGTGTCATCTGCAAACTTGGACACATTGCCCTTGGTCCCCAACTCCAAATCATCTATGTAAATTGTGAACAATTGTGGGCCCAACATGGATCCCTGAGGGTCACCACTTGCTACTGATTGCCAACCAGAGAAACACCCATTAATCCCCACTCTTTGCTTTCTATTAATTAACCAATCCTCTATCCATGCTACTACTTTACCCTCAATGCCATGCATCTTTATCTTATGCAGCAACCTTTTGTGTGGGACCTTGTCAAAAGCTTTCTGGAAATCCAGATAAACCACATCCATTGGCTCCCCGTTATCTTCCGCACTGGTAATGTCCTCAAAAAATTCCACTAAATTAGTTAGGCACGACCTGCCCTAGTCAGCCCAGCCTCCCCTGTTTTAGAGGATGGTCCCCTGCATTGACTGCCCAATTCCACACTGCGTTCCCGTGCACCCCATCCCTCCACTGCGGTGATGTGATGAGACCACTAGGATTCTCTCCCTTCTGTTGCCTTTGCCTTACGTCCCACCGTCTGGTAATGGAGAGGACAAGGAGGGTGTGCATTGGGACTGCGAGCGGAGGTGGGTGATTGGCTCCGCAGCTTCATAGAGCATCAGGGAAGGGTGGGGCATCCATTGTGGTTCTCTCCAAATTATTCCCCTCCGACACTGCCAAACCATCTACTCACCCCTGAGCACCCACGTACCCAAGAGTCCAAAAGCTTTCCCCTTCCCCCAACAGGATGCAGGTTATCTTCTCCCCCCCCCCCCCCCATCCCCGGCGGTCTGTACACTTCCCCTTCCCCCGACAGGTTACAGGTTACCTCCCCCCCCCCCCCGCGTTGGTCTGTACACTTCCCCTTCCCCCGACAGGATACAGGTTATCTTCTCCCCCCCATCCCCGTCGGTCTGTACACTTTCCCCTCCCCTATATATGCGCGTCCCTACACTCTACCCTCCCCACGCAACTTTTATATTGATTCTTTCACAGACTTGGGAAAAGCCGGCATTTACTGTTAGTTCCCAATTGTCCCTTGAGAAGGTGGTGGGTACCTCTTTTTATGGGGATGTGCTGAAAAGTCACACACGTGGGCAGCACGGTAGCATTGTGGATAGCACAGTAGCTTCACAGCTCTAGGGTCCCAGGTTCGATTCCCGGCTTGGGTCACTGTCTGTGCGGAGTCTGCACGTCCTCCCCGTGTCTGTGTGGGTTTCCTCCGGGTGCTCCGGTTTCCTCCCACAGTCCAAAGATGTGCAGGTGAGGTGGATTGGCCATGATAAATTGCCCTTAGTGTCCAAAATTGCCCTTAGTGTTGGGTGGGGTTACTGGGTTATGGGGATAGGGTGGAGCTGTTGACCTCGGGGAGGGTGCTCTTTCCATGAGCCGGTGCAGACTCAATGGGCCGAATGGCCTCCTTCTGCACTGTAAATTCTATGATAATCAGGTGGCTCTACTCCCATGGACCTGAAAAATAGACTCTTTTTGCCTGAAAAATGCCCGCAGTCAATACAAATCACCCCCATGCCACTACAAAACACAGAAGGAAAGGATGCCAAACAACAGCCATTCCAGAGGACGAGTGGAGACCAGGAGTGGAAAAACCCTGGACAAACAGCAAACGACTGAACCGGCCGACGCGGCAAAACCCCAACATCGCCAGAGCAAGAGGGACCGCCCCACCGGAGGGTGTTTCTCTTAAGAGAATTGAGGGACCATCGAGAAGAAACAAAATTGGACGTACAAGCTATGGTGAAGAGTGTGGTGGCCGAAGCTCTGGCGAACATGCAGGTGACCCTGGACAAAGCTGAAAAGCAACTAGAAGCCCAGGAGGCAACAATTAAAGAACTGGAGAGGGCTGCAACGGACCAGAGCGACCGGATCGTCACCCTGAAAAAGGAGGTGACAAGGCTGATTGCGACATATGGCAACCTGAGAAGGTCAAGGACCAGGAGAACCGATTGAACCTATGCATCGTGGGCCTACTGTAGGGGACCGATGGTAGGAACTCCACAAACTATGTGGCCCAAATGATGGGTAACCTGGTGGGAAGGGACAGCTTCCCCAACTCTGAAGAAATCGACAGAGTGCCCCGATCGCTCCGACCAAAGCCCAAAACTGGGGAACAGCCGAGGGTGATAATTTCAAAAATGCACCAGCAGGGTAGCATGGTGGTTAGCATCAATGCTTCACAGCTCCAGGGTCCCAGGTTCGATTCCCGGCTGGGTCACTGTCTGTGTGGAGTCTGCACGTCCTCCCCGTGTGCGCGTGGGTTTCTTCCGGGTGCTCCGGTTTCCTCCCACAGTCCAAAGATGTGCGGGTTAGGTGGATTGGCCAGGCTAAATTGCCCATAGTGTCCTAAAAAATAAGGTTAATGGGGGTTGTTGGGTTACTGTTATAGGGTGGATACGTGGGCTTGAGTAGGGTGATCATTGCTCGGCACAACATCGAGGGCCGAAGGGCCTGTTCTGTGCTGTACTGTTCTAAAAAAAAAATAACCAGGACCGGGAGACAATCCAGCATTGGGCCAGACAGTCCACAAATTGCAGCTGTTAAGGTCACAAGATCCGGATCTATCAAGACATTGGTGCTGACCTGGCCAAGCGCCGGGCCGAATTTAACAAAGCGAAGGCCGAGCTGTACAGGAATTGGCATGAGATTCAGAATGCTGTACCCAGCCAAGCTCTAAGTCACGTATCAAGGCAGGGAACACTTTTTCAGGGTCCCTGCAGACGTGGATAAGTTTGTCACAGAGAACGGACTGGATAAGTGACAGCAGGGGCAGTGATGAAGAGCCCACAGAATGAGACTCTCAAAGAATAGGGTTAAAAAAGTTTTTTACCTTTACGTTATTACAGCCTACAGCAGACCATCGCCACAGCGACCGCTTCACGTGGGAGAACACTGCCTCGTTTTGGAGACAAGAGCAGTAAGAGAGGGAAGGATGAGCGAGTACAGCAAAGCACAAGGGAAGGTGGGGGAAATGGCGGACAGGGAGCCCAGAGATCGGGCAATGGATGGAAGTGCAACAGCTCCCGGTAGGAGGGCCACCACACTAGCGAGGTAGGTAACACTGGGATTCATCCAGGAGACAGAGGCCACGGCGTGTCCTCCGCAAAGGGGAAGGTGCCTGGCCAGGGGGGGCAGACAACTGGATTGGTGGGATAACAGAAACGGGGAAAAGGGAAGGGGGGGGGGTGAGAAGATATCAGGTGGGAGAGATGGGTGAAGAAAGATGGAGGGCATTAGACTGGCTACAACAGGCCACATGTGGCGACTTGGAACAAAATGGCGCTGCAAGCAACCAGATCCATGGGCGCGTCTAACAGGTAAGTATGACTGATCCCGCAGGAACAGAGGGACAAAAAAAACAAAATCAGGATAGTCAGCTGGAATGTCAGGGTACTTAATGGCTCAGTGAAAAGATCCAGAGTCTTCGCCCACCTGCAAAGTATGAAAGCCGACATAATCTTCCTCCAAGAGACACACCTGAGGGAGAGGGACTGACTGTGGCAAGGAAGGGCTGGGTGAGGCAGGCCTACCATTCATGCTATGGGATGAGGGACAGGGGAGTGACCATTCTTCGAAATAAGAGGATGATGTTTACGGCGACAAGGATGGTTACGAACCCAGGTGTTGTGTTCTGTACTCTGGGATAACACAGGCTGCAACTTGATGCAGCTTTGACCAAAAGATACTCCAGACTTTGAAGTAAGTTCAGTGTGATTTATTGAACCATCAGCACAGTTCTCTAGGAGTTCGACTCTCCTGCTGATCTTGCTATAGTAACTCAGTCTAACTAACCAGTCTGCTTTAAGCCACGTGGTGGGTGTGATGCTTCTGATCTGCCCCTGTCCTACTCTCTAAGTGTCGCCTGTGGAAAGAGACAGAGCATGTGTGCCCTGTCCTTATATATGGGTTGTGTAATGCCCCCTTGTGGTAGTGTCACCTCTGGGTGTCCTGACTGCCCATTGGCCGTGTCCTATTCTATGTGATCATTAGCTGTATGTCTGCATGTCATGACGTCTCTGGTCCTCCTTCTAGTGTTTACTCAGTTGTACTGCATTCACATTAACCCCTGTGTATTTACAGTGATGCATATCACCACACCAGGGGGACGGCACGTCATGGTCAGCAGTGCCCTAAATGGGGCACCGGTAGTCCTGGTGAATGTGTACACTGTACTAGGATGACACGGAGTTTATAAAGAAGAACATGGCGGAAATCCCCAACATAGATACACACCAACTGTAGTGGGGAAATCGGTGTTCCAGGGCTAGTGAGAGCGGAATATTCTGTGATTGTAATCTCTGGCCATGCTCCACATCATATGGATGTGAGGATGGACACGGCCCTCCTGGTAGACAAGGGTAAGAAAAATATCACGGGCCATAGGCGATTATGTTACTAATAACCAGAATGGGGAGGTCTCACCCTCCACGTTCTGGGAGGCACTGAACGCTGTGATCAGGGGCAAAATTATAGCTTAAAAGCACAAAGAGACAGGGGAAGAGAGGGTGGCTAGGCAACAGCTAGTCGACTCCATACTGGAGGCAGACCAGTGATACTCCGAGGCCCTGATTGTAGAGCTCCTGGCAGAGAGGAAAAAGCTACAGTTGGACTTTGACCTGCTCTCCAGGAGGTAAACAGAGCACTAACTCCGCCAGGCACGGGGACCCTGTACGAACACGTCAAGGGTAACCGCCTGCTGGCTTATCAGCTGAGAAAGCAGGCAGCCACGAGGGAAATTGCCCAGATTAGAGATAGCAAATCAAATTAGTAGCAGAGCCGGACAAGGTCAACAAGGCGTTTGAGGCCTTCTACCAAGGGCTGTATACCTTGGAGCCCCAGCAGGGGACTTAGGGATAAAACAGTTCCCTGATGGACTGGACATGCCTGTCGTGGGGGAGGACAGGATATGGGGCCTGGAAGCACTGCTAGAACAGGGAGAAGTCATGGAGACAATTAGCTCCATGCAGGCTGGGAAGGAGCTGGGACCTGACGGTTTCCCGGCGGACTTCTATAAAAGATTTGTGACAGCACTGGCCCCGTATCTGCAGGAGATTCGCTGGCGAGGGACACCCTGCCACATATGCTAGCACAAGCCTCAATCTTGCTGATACCTAAAAAAGACAAAGACCCAACATAATCTGGTTCCTACAGACCCATCTCGCTGCTAAACACAGGCATGAAAATACTGGCCAACACCTTAGCCAAAAGGTTGGAAGGCTGTGTACCAGAGGTGGTAGCAGAAGACTGGAAGGACTTTGTCAAGGGTAGACAGCGAATATCGAACATCAGGCGTTTGCTGAACGTGATCATGACCCCATCAGGGAGAGAACACCAGAGGTGATCGTCTCCCCGGACGCTGAAAAGGCCTTTGACAGGGTCGAATGGCAGTACCTCACAGAGGTACTGGAGCGACTCAGCAAAAACGAGATCTTCCCAGTGAACCCGCAAGGGGGAGGGGCAGAGCTGGAGGGGCTGCCATTTAAACGGGCCCCACCCAAATTCCACTACCTGGGGATCCAAATCGCCCACGACTGGACAGGGATCAACAAGTGGAACCTGACCAGCCTGACCGAGGAAGTAAAAAAGGACCTTCTGAGATGGAACACACTCCCACTCTCCCTGGCAGGGAGGGTGCAGATGATCCAGGTGAACATATTGCCCAGGTTCCTCTTCCTGTTTCGATCCACCCCAATCTACATTCCCAAGGCCTTTTTCACCTCACTGAACAAACTGATTATGGTGTTTGTGTGGGGCACAAGGATCCCAAAGAGAGAACGAGATCCATGGGGGGCCTAGCCCTCCCAAACCATCAATTGTACCACTGGGCAGTGACTACGGAGAGGGTGAAGGGGTGGATAAAGGAGCCAGACGCCAATTGGGTGCTTTATGGAGAAGGGCTCCTGCAGAGGGGCATCCCTCCGGGCCCTAGTCATGGCGACACTCCCATCCCCACCTAATAAATACTCAACGAGCCCAGTGGTGGCAGCAACATTCATGTCAGAGAACCAACTGCGACAGCATTTCGGGCTAACCGAGCTGTCCGACAAAACCCCACCTGCAACAGCCACAGGTTCACGCCGGTGACTTCAAAAGGTGGAGACAGGACGGTTCCCACGAAGGGAAACAAGGACGAAGGGAAACAAGGACCACCACAACAATCACTGTTAGAGGACCTGTTGGACATCCTAGGGAAAGGGAACTGTGGTGACATATATGTACGACTGCTAAGGGGGGCCAACACCCAACTGGATGAGGTGAGGGAGAAGTGAGAGCAGGACTCACAGTGGGGACTCTGGAGCGAAGCACTGCACAGGGTCAACTCCACCTCCACATGCGCAAGGCTAAGCCTAATGCAGCTAAAAGGGGTGCGCAGAGCCCACTTAACCAGAACCCGAATGAGCAGGTTCTTCCCGGAGGAGGAGGACAAATGCAAATGGTGCCAAGGAGGCCTGGCCAACCACGCCCACATTAGAACAGTACAGCACAGAACAGGCCTTCTGGCCCTCAATGTTGTGCCGAGCCATGATCAAACCCACGTATCCACCCTATACCCGTAACCCAACAACCCCCCCTTCACCTTACATTTTAGGACACTACGGGCAATTTAGCATGGCCAATCCACCTAACCCGCACATCTTTGGACTGTGGGAGGAAACCGGAGCACCCGGAGGAAACCCACGCACACACGGGGAGGACGTGCAGACTCCACACAGACAGTGACCCAGCCGGGAATCGAACCTGGGACCCTGGAGCTGTGAAGCATTTATGCTAACCACCATGCTACCCTGCTGCCCCACATGTTCTGGCTTACCGACCTATCGGAATTTCTCCAAGCAGAAAATTAAATTCGCCATCCGAGGGTTGGAAGAGGGCTTCCACAAAACATGGAAGCCATTCACTCAGTTGTTCCAAGACCTGTTTTTGAAGCGAACAATTAGGAAGTCAAATAACAGGAGGGGGTAGCCACGACACAGGAAGGAAGATTGGGGGGGGGGGGGCAGAGAAACATGGGACTCAACCAAACCCAACAAGAGAAACACGGGACACAAGGAGGGGGGTGGGGCTGGTGCAACAACCTGAACCAAAGGGGGAAAGAAAAAAACAAAGAAAACCTGTGTGAAGCAAAACGCAGGGGACCACAATCGCCATTAGAAATACTATAAGGAGGAAAAAAGGAAACTGCGCTGTATATATGTAAGCCGATCTGTGTGTAAATAGTTTGTTTTACTTTTTGTTTTTTGCTTTCTCTTTTTTTTATCTCCTAATGTTTGTTCATATTTATATCTGCTTTGTATACCGAAAACTCAATAACAACATTTAAAAAAAAAAAGAGAAGGTGAGTGAGCCGCCTTCTTGAACCGGCTGCATGATGTGACCATCAATTCACTCGAGACACGACAAGAAGTAAACTGTGGCTTTAATAGACTTACAACTGAGCCTGCCTGCGACCAGAAGAACTGAGGGCAGACTCAAGGCTGCAGCACCTTATACTCCTGGTAGTGGGAGGGGCTATGGGCGGAGCCAAGGGTGGAGCCCTGTACAAGCTCCTCATCTCCCCCTGTGGGCAGAGCCACGCAACGGCTCACAGACAGAGCCCACAAGGACACAATACAATACAGTGTGAACGCAATATTATACAGTGTGAACGCAATACTATACAGTGAGAATTACGCAATGTACATTCACCACACTGCAGTCCCTGTGTGGTGTGGGTAACACCCACAGTGCTGTCAGGGAGGGAGGGCCAGGATTGTGACCCAGCGACAGTGAAGGAACGGCCGATATATTTCCCAGTCAGGATGGTGAGTGTGGGGCTCGGAGGGGGGGAACTTGCAGGTGGTGGAGTTCCCCATGTGCCTGCTGCCCCCTTGTCCTTCTAGATGGTAGAGGTGGTGGGTTTGGAAGGTGCTGTCGAAGGAGCCTTGGTGAGTCGGTGCGGTGCATCTTGTAGATGGTACACACACTGCTGCCGCTGTGCGTCGGTGGTGGAGGGAGTGAATGTTTGTGGATGGGGTGCCGATCAAAGCGGGGCTGCTTTGTCCTGGATGGTGTCGAGCTTCTCGAGTGTTGTCGGAGCCGCACTCATCCAGGCAAGTGGAGAGTATCCCATCACACTCCTGACTTGTGTCTTGTAGATTGGGGAGAGTCAGGAGGTGTGTTACTCTCTGCAGGAGAGTTACTTCCCAGCCACTGACCTGCTCTTGTAGCCACGGTATTAATGTCAAGGTTAGATTCTATCTTGTTGCAAGACCTGAGACCGCCAGCTCTCACTTTCCCTGTATCCCCGAGGCCACGCACTCTCCCCTCCCTGTACCTGTGAGACCGCGCACTCTCCCCTCCCCTGTACCTGTGAGGCCGCGCACTCTCCCCTCCCCTGTACCTGTGAGACCGCGCACTCTCCCCTCCCCTGTACCTGTGAGGCCGCGCACTCTCCCCTCCCCTGTACCTGTGAGACCGCACACTCTCCTCCCCTGTACCTGTGAGACCGCGCACTCTCCCCTCCCCTGTACCTGTGAGACCGCGCACTCTCCCCTCCCCTGTACCTGTGAGACCGCGCACTCTCCCCTCCCCTGTACCTGTGAGACAGCACACTCTCCCCTCCCCTGTACCTGTGAGGCCACACACTCTCCCCTCCCCTGTACCTGTGAGACCGCGCACTCTCCCCTCCCCTGAACCTGCGAGACCGCACACTCTCCTCTCCCCTGTACCTGTGAGACCGCACACTCTCCCCTCCCTGTACCTGTGAGACCGCGCACTCTCCCCTCCCCTGTACCTGTGAGGCCGCGCACTCTCCCCTCCCCTGTACCTGTGAGACCGCGCACTCTCCCCTCCCTGTACCTGTGAGACCGCACACTCTCCTCTCCCCTGTACCTGTGAGACCGCGCACTCTCCCCTCCCCTGAACCTGCGAGACCGCACACTCTCCTCTCCCCTGTACCTGTGAGACCGCACACTCTCCTCTCCCCTGTACCTGTGAGACCGCGCACTCTCCCCTCCCCTGTAACCTGCGAGACCGCACACTCTCCCCTCCCCTGTACCTGTGAGACCGCACACTCTCCCCTCCCCTGTACCTGTGAGACCGCACACTCTCCCCTCCCCTGTACCTGTGAGACCGCACACTCTCCCCTCCCCTGTACCTGTGAGACCGCACACTCTCCCCTCCCCTGTACCTGTGAGACCGCACACTCTCCCCTCCCCTGTACCTGCGAGACCGCACACTCTCCCCTCCCCTGTACCTGTGAGACCGCGCACTCTCCCCTCCCCTGTACCTGTGAGACCGCACACTCTCCCCTCCCCTGTACCTGTGAGACCGCGCACTCTCCCCTCCCCTGTACCTGTGAGACCGCGCACTCTCCCCTCCCCTGACCTGTGAGACCGCGCACTCTCCCTCCCTGTACCTGTGAGACCGCGCACTCTCCCTCCCCTGTACCTGTGAGACCGCGCACTCTCCCCTCCCCTGTACCTGTGAGACCGCGCACTCTCCCTCCCCTGTACCTGTGAGACCGCACACTCTCCCCTCCCCTGTACCTGTGAGACCGCACACTCTCCCCTCCCCTGTACCTGTGAGACCGTGCACTCTCCCCTCCCCTGTACCTGTGAGACCGCACACTCTCCCCTCCCCTGTACCTGTGAGACCGCACACTCTCCCCTCCCCTGTACCTGTGAGACCGCGCACTCTCCCCTCCCCTGTACCTGTGAGACCGCGCACTCTCCCCTCCCCTGTACCTGTGAGACCGCACACTCTCCCCTCCCCTGTACCTGTGAGACCGCGCACTCTCCCCTCCCCTGTACCTGTGAGACCGCGCACTCTCCCCTCCCCTGTACCTGTGAGACCGCGCACTCTCCCCTCCCCTGTACCTGTGAGACCGCGCACTCTCCCCTCCCCTGTACCTGTGAGACCGCACACTCTCCCCTCCCCTGTACCTGTGAGACCGCACACTCTCCTCTCCCCTGTACCTGTGAGACCGCGCACTCTCCCCTCCCCTGTACCTGTGAGGACCGCACACTCTCCCCTCCCCTGTACCTGTGAGACCGCACACTCTCCCCTCCCCTGTACCTGTGAGACCGCGCACTCTCCCCTCCCCTGTACCTGTGAGACCGCGCACTCTCCCCTCCCCTGTACCTGTGAGGACCGCACACTCTCCCCTCCCCTGTACCTGTGAGACCGCGCACTCTCCCCTCCCCTGTACCTGTGAGACCGCACACTCTCCCCTCCCCTGTACCTGTGAGACCGCACACTCTCCCCTCCCCTGTACCTGTGAGACCGCACACTCTCCTCTCCCCTGTACCTGTGAGACCGCACACTCTCCTCTCCCCTGTACCTGTGAGACCGCACACTCTCCCCTCCCCTGTACCTGTGAGACCGCGCACTCTCCCCTCCCCTGTACCTGTGAGACCGCGCACTCTCCCCTCCCCTGTACCTGTGAGACCGCACACTCTCCCCTCCCCTGTACCTGTGAGACCGCACACTCTCCCCTCCCCTGTACCTGTGAGACCGCGCACTCTCCCCTCCCCTGTACCTGTGAGACCGCACACTCTCCCCTCCCCTGTACCTGTGAGACCGCGCACTCTCCCCTCCCCTGTACCTGTGAGACCGCGCACTCTCCCCTCCCCTGTACCTGTGAGACCGTGCACTCTCCCCTCCCCTGTACCTGTGAGACCGCGCACTCTCCCCTCCCCTGTACCTGTGAGACCGCGCACTCTCCCCTCCCCTGTACCTGTGAGACCGCACACTCTCCCCTCCCCTGTACCTGTGAGGCCGCACACTCTCCCCTCCCCTGTACCTGTGAGACCGCACACTCTCCTCTCCCTTGTACCTGTGAGTCCGTGCACTCTCCCCTCCCTGTACCTGTGAGACCGCACGCTGTCCCCTCCCCTGTACCTGTGAGACCGCGCACTCTCCCCTCCCCTGTACCTGTGAGACCGCGCACTCTCCCCTCCCCTGTACCTGTGAGGCCGCGCACTCTCCCCTCCCCTGTACCTGTGAGACCGCGCACTCTCCCCTCCCCTGTACCTGTGAGACCGCGCACTCTCCCCTCCCCTGTACCTGTGAGACCGCGCACTCTCCCCTCCCCTGTACCTGTGAGTCCGCGCACTCTCCCCTCCACTATACCTGTGAGACAGCACACTCTCCTCTCCCCTATAACTGTGAGACCGCGCACTCTCCCCTCCACTGTACCTGTGAGACCGCGCACTCTCCCCTCCCCTGTACCTGTGAGACCGCGCACTCTCCCCTCCCCTGTACCTGTGAGTCCGCGCACTCTCCCCTCCACTATACCTGTGAGGCTGCGCACTCTCCCCTCCCCTGTACCTGCGAGACCGCACACTCTCCCCTCCCCTGTACCTGCGAGGCCGCACACTCTCCCCTCCCTGTACCTGTGAGACCACGCACTCTCCCCTCCCTGTACCTGTGAGACCACGCACTCTCCCCTCCCCTGTACCTGTGAGACCGCACACTCCCCCCTCCCCTGTACCTGCGAGACCGCACACTCTCCCCTCCCCTGTACCTGCGAGGCCGCACACTCTCCCCTCCCTGTACCTGTGAGACCGCGCACTCTCCACTCCCCGTACCTGTGAGACCGCGCACTCTCCTCTCCCCTGTACCTGCGAGGCCGCACGCTTGCGATGGAACTCGTACACATCGAAGTTGTCGAAATCCAGCTTGAGGGTCCGTTTGCACAGCTCGCAGGTGGTGACAGTGGCCAGATCGGCACCTGTGCAGGAAACAAGGGACAGGAGGATTCATGATCCGAGCCACCACTCACTGCAAAGCATCCGACAACAGGGGAGTGTTGTACATCAGAAAATGCATCCCTGCTAGTTATGCGTGATGTGTACTGACGTCAGCAGACTGTGCAAGCTTTGGGCAGTTCTCCATCTTCGCTTGTGTGAACAACACCTCTGAATATACCTTCTCATCGTGTTTTACAAGAATCCAGAGTGTTGGCGCCTCCTAACCTTTTCTCTTTGCAGCATCAAAGACACATAACAGGGTGGGAAATTGGCAGGGGGTGGGGAAGGGGCTACAGAGAAGAGAGGCAGTGAGGGTGGGTGGGGAAAGGGGC
>NC_052162.1:128695359-128767273 GCF_902713615.1 Scyliorhinus canicula | reverse complement strand
CATTGATCGAGAGGAAGGTAGGTCCCCCTGTGAGGCGGGGTATAAGAACCCGTTGTCCCCAGCAGCCAGGCCATTTCTATACTCCTGGTGCTGGGCTCACTTCTTGCTGATTAAAGCCTTTCAATTCGGACTTCACCTATGTTTCTGTCCATTGATTGTGCATCACTTTGCTGAGTTGCTTGAAGTTGATGGGAGAGGAGGAGGACCTGTCCCACTATCAATTGGACAAGGCGCAACGGTCACTCCAGCTAAACCAACGACGAATGAACCGCCAATAGCGGTGATCGTCTGCTTTCACAATTTCCAGGGATAGGAGAAGGTGTTGAGGTTCAGAGTTCACGCATGCTCAGAGCGGTGGCCTCCAGCGGCCACGCTGAGCTCCTTGGCGGACTCGGACCGCAGAGCCACACAGAGAAAGGAGACCCCCCACCCCCAATCGGCCGCCCGCCTGATCATTTAACCCCGTGGATCTAACCCCCGGCCGCCTATAAGCACCCCCCCCCCCCCCCCCCCCCCCCCCCCCCCCCCCCCCCCCCCCCCCCCCCGGCCTCCGATCCCGCCACCCCAACCAGGGCCACGCCAGCATCCCGACCAGTAATAGGTGGTTAGTTCCACGCCGTTGGGATCTCGGACAGTCGGGAGCAGAGTATTGCTGGGCGGGCCTTTGTCAATGGGCCCCCAGCCGCACGCCGTACTCGGCGATCACGCCGATTCTCGGATCCCGTAGAATCGCCGGACTGGCGCCGGGCCCGATTTCAGCGTGAAAGTGGATTCTCCGCCCCCACTCCGGCCGCGATTTTGGCGCGGGGCTGTGGGGAATCCAGGATTCAGGATTTGTGGGAGGAAACCGGAGCACCCAGAAGAAACCCACGCAGACACAGGGAGAACATGCAGACTCTGCACAGACAGTGACCCAAGCCGCCGGAAATCAAGAGGCACACAGGTCACTCCGACCAAAGCCCAGTGAACCCGAGAGAGAAAGGGGCAGAGCTGGAGGGTCTACCATTTAAAATAGCCCAAAACACATTTCACTACCTGGGGATCCAGATAGCCCACGCCTGGACTCAGATCCACAAGTGGAACCTGACCAGTCTGGCAGAGATGGGATGCACTCCCGCTTTCCTGGTGGGGAGGGTGTGGACCATCAAGATGAACGTACTGCCCAGGTTTCTCTTCCTGTTCAGATCAATACCCATCTACATCCCCAAGGACTTTTCCACAAATCCCTAAAACACTGCAAAGGAGAAGACACATGGGAGGCCTGGCCCTCCTGAACTTGCAATACCACCAGTGGGCAGCCACGGCTGAGAAAGTGAAGGGATGGGTGAAGGAACCAAACGTGGAATGGGCGAGGTTGGAGGAGTCCTCATGTACAGGAATGACCCTCCGGGCCCTCACAACGACAGCACTCCCATCCCTGCCAGCAAAACACTCAACCAGTCCAGTGGTAGTCGTAATATTGAGAACCAGATGAAGCAGCACTTTGGTCTTACGAGGTGTCCATAATGGCCCCCATCTGGGGCAATCACAAGTTTCCACCAGCCATGCTAGATGCCACCTTTAAGAGGCGGAGACTGGACGGGGGATACTGACGGTTAGTGACTTTTACAGAGGAAATAGATTGGTGACCCTTGAAGAGCTTCCCTAAAGTGGGTGGGGGGGATCAGACTGGGTTCGTTAAGGGCAGCTGTCGGCGAATGTGCGGTGGCTACCGAATGTGGTGCTTTCTCTGACAGAAGGTGGCATTAGATATGGAGAAGGCGTTTGACGATGGAGTAGAGCTATCTGTTTGTGGTGCTGGAGAAATTTGGGATTGGGCCTAAGTTTGCGGCATGGGTGAAAGTGTTGTATAAAGACCCAACAGCCTGTGTGTGGATGAATGGTATGAATTTGGGGTACTTTCCACTATATCGGGGAATGAGGCAGGGATGCCCCATGTCCCCCCTTCTGTTCGCGCTGGCTATGGAGCCCTTGGCCATTGCGCTGAGGGGTTCAGACTTATGAAAGGGGGCAGTGTGGGGGCGGGGGGGGGGGGGGGGGGGACAGGAGGGGTGGCGCATTGGGTGTCTCTCTGCTATTGTATATCTCGGATCCGAGCACATTGGTGGGGGATATAATTATAAAGGCGATTTGGGTTGTTTTTTGGGGTACAAATTGAATTTGGGGAAATGTGAGTATTTGTCTTCTCCAGGCACAGGGGCGGGAGTCGTGGTGGTGAGGTTTGCCATTCCGGGTAGCGACAAATCATTTTGGGCACAGGGCGGCACAGTGGTGCAATGGTTAGCACTGGTTCGATCCCGGCCCCGGGTCACTGTCCGTGTGGACTTTGCACATTCTCCCCGTGTCTGTGTCGGTTTCACCCCCACAACCCAAAGATGTGCAGGGTAGGTGGGTTGGCCACGCTAAATTGCCCCTTAATTGGAAAATAAGATAATGGGTACTCTAAATTTAAAAAAAAACTCATTTAGGTATCCGGGGATACAGGTGGCGTAGGATTGGGTCCGACTTCGTAAACTAGCTGGTAGAGGTGGTGGGTTTGGAAGATGCTGTCGAAGGAGCCTTGGTGAGTCGCTGCGGTGCATCTTGTAGATGGTACACACACTGCTGCCGCTGTGCGTCGGTGGTGGAGGGAGTGAATGTTTGTGGATGGGGTGCCGATCAAAGCGGGGCTGCTTTGTCCTGGATGGTGACGAGCTTCTCGAGTGTTTTAAAAAAAATTTAGAGTACCCAATTAATTTTTTCCAATTAAGGGGCAATTTAGCGTGGCCAATCCACCTATCCTACACATCTTTGGATTGTGGGGGCGAAACTCACACAAATACAGGCAGAATGTGCAAACTCCACACGGACAGTGACCCAGAGCTGGGATCGAACCTGAGACCACTGCGCGTGAGACAGCAGTGCTAACCACTGCGCCACCGTGCTGCGAGCTTCTCGAGTGTTGTCAGAGCCGCACTCATCCAGGCACGCGGAGAGTATCCCATCCTGACTTGTGCCTTGTAGATAGTGGGTAGGGAATTAATTCTTTGAGGAGGTAACAAGGAAGCTAGACAAAGGAGAACCAGATGGGCGCAATTCTCCGACCCCCACGCCGGGTGGGAGAATCGCGGGAGTGCCGGGCGATTCAGGCCATGCCGCCCTGGCACCTGCACACTATTCTTCCACAGCGCGCGACTGCTGCGTGTGGGGCCTGTGGGGGGCGGAGGGAGGATCGAGCACCAGGGGGTGCTCAGGAGGGGTCTGGCCCGCGATCGGTGCCCATCGATCGTCGGGCCGGCGTCTCTGAAAGACGCACTCTTTTCCCTCCGCCGCCCCACAAGATCAATCCTCCATGTCTTGCGGGGCAGCGGAGGGCAGGACGGCAACCGCGCATGCACGGGTGACGTCATCTAGGTGCTGCCGGCCGCGTCATTCAGGCGGCGCCGCTTTGACGCGGGCGTCAAGGCCCGGCGCGTGAGATTGACGCGCCGCCGCTCCTAGCCCCCTGAGGGTGGGAGAATAGGGGGTGAGGAGCGGCCTCCGACGCCGGAGTGAAACTCCGGTTTTCACTCCGGCGTCGGCACTTTGTCTCCCTTTGGGAGAATCGCGCCCATCATCTCTTTAGATTTGCAGAAGATCTTTGACAAGGTGCCAAATAGGAGGCTGTTAATTCAGTTAAGAGCCCATGGTGTTAAGGGTACAATCCTGGAATGGATAGAGGCTTGGCTGACTGGCAGAGAGTGGGATAAAGGGGTCTTTTTCATAATGGCAGCCGGCGACTAGTCGTGTGTTTCAGAGGTCGATGCTGGGACCACAACTTTTCACAATATATAGTAATGATCTGGAAGAAGGAACTGAAGGCACTGTTGCTAAGTTTGCAGGTGATAAAAATATATGCAGAGGGACATGTGGTAGTGAGGAAGCAGAGGGGGGCTGCAGATGGACCTGGGCAGGCTAGAGAATGGCAGATGGAACACAATGTGGAAAAGTGTGAGGTTTTGCACTCTGGTAGGAAGAATGGAGGCATAGACTATTTTCTAAATTGGAAAAGGCTCAGGAAGTCAGAAGCACAAAGGGACTTAGGAGTTCTGGTTCGAGGTACCCCTGAGGCTAACGTGCAGTTTCAGTCGGCAGTTAGGAAGGCAAATGCAATGTTAGCATTCATGTCGAGAGGGCTAGAATACAAGTGCAGGGATGTACTTCTGAGGCTGAATAAGGCTCTGGTCAGACCCCATTTGGAGTATTGTGAGCAGTTTTGGGCCCCCTCTCTAAGGAAGGATGTGCTGGCCTTGGAAAGGGTCCAGAGGAGGTTCAAAAGAATGATCCCTGGAATGAAGAGCTTGTCGCATGAGGAAGGTTGAGGATTCTGGGTCTGTATTCATTGGAGTTTAGATGAGAGGGGATCTTATTGAAACTTACAGGATACTGCGAGGCCTGGATAGAGTGGATGTGGAGAGGATGTTTCCACTTGGAGGAAAAACTAGAACCCGAGGGCACAGCTACAGACTGAAGGGACGATGCTTTAAAACAGAGATGAGGAGGAATTTCTTCAGCCAGAGGGTGGTGAATCTGTGGCACTGATTGCCACAGAAAGGCTGTGGAGGCTAAATCACTGAGTGTCTTTAAGACAGAGATAGATAGGTTCTTGATTAATAAGGGGATCAGGGGTTATGGGGAGAAGGCAGGAGAATGGGGATGAGAAAAATATCAGCCATGATTTAATGACGGAGCAGATTCAATGGACTGAATGGCCTAATTCTGCTCCTATGAATTATGGTTTTATATTCACCACAGGAGTCCCAGCCTCTGACCTGCTCTTGTAACCACAGTATTTATGTGGCTGGTCCAGTTTCTGGTTCAATGGGGGAATTCAGCGATGGCAATGCCACTGAACGTCAAGGGGAGATGTTGGATTCTCTCTTGTTGGTGATGGTCATTGCCTGGCACTTGTGTGGTGTGAATGTCATTAACCACTTGTCAAACCTGGCTACTGCCCAGATCTTATTGCTTATGGACTCGGGCTGCTGTAGTATCTGAGGAATCACGAATGGTACTGAAAATTGCTCTGTGTTTGATTATGTCAGTGATGCACAATCAATGGACACGAAACGTAGGTGAAGTCAGAACGAAAAGCGTTAATTAGCAAGAAGTGAACCCGGCAGCAGACATACAGGAAAATGGCTGGCTGCCGGTAACACGGGTTCTTATACCCCGCCTCGTAGGCGGAGCCACCTTCCTCTTAGCCAATCGGGCTAAAAGGCACACGATACCTGGGCCAATGGGCAGCGAGTCCTCTGCACCAATGGCAGCTCACACTCCCAGGTACCGTAATACGCCTACTCATACTACCACAGTCAGTCTGGAAACTGATCAATGTTCTTTGTGCTTGATTGGTTAAGCCTGAGTGTTGACTCACAGCAAAGTCAACAGACACCACAGAAAGATCTGGAACCCTGAATGGTAAGCAGGAGTGCTGACATTTTGGGGGCAATTCTCCGATACCCCCACCGGGCCGGTGAATCGCCGCAACCGCGCCACGACGCCCCGATGCCGGCGCGTGATTCTCCGAGGTGCGGAGAATCTGCGCCATTCGCGCCGGCGCGTTTGGCGTGGCCGCGGGCCGCTGGAATCGGTGGCGCCGCCGATTCTCCGGCCCGGATGGGCAGAGCGGCCACGTCGATACGACAGAGTCCTGCCGCCGCCGTTCACCCCTGGTCGCTGCCGCCGGAAGCTCTGCGGGAACGGCCGGTGGGCGGCCTGTGGGGGGGGGAGGGGTGCTCCTTCACTGGGCGGGGGTCCTCCGATGGGGGCTGGCCCGCGATTGGGCCCCATCGATCGGTGGGCCGGCCTCTTTCCCCCCAGGCCTACTTCCTGGCTTGGCTGGCCCCTGAACACCAACCCCATGTTGGTCGGGGCTGGCGTGCTAAAGAAGTCCCCTGCACATGCGTGAACTGCTCCAGCGCTGTTCTGGCCCCCTGTGAGGGCCAGAATCTGTCGTACCCGGGCCCGGTTTGTGCCGTTGTGAAACGTGACGGCGTTCACAACGGCGCGAACACTTGGGCCCAATATTGGAGACTGCAAAGATATTATAAAACTGAACAAATAAAGTTCAAACGCACAAAGAAACTAGTATTACACTTGTGTGGCTCTGACATGTGTAAAATATACGACAGACATGACAGACTTGAGGCTTTCTACAGCTGTTCATGGGTGGAAAGAGATTTTATAAGAACCCAAAACTTGCTGTGGTGCTTTAAGATATTGTGTTGATGGGCACGAAGTGAAAGGGGATGCATGTGGAGGCACAGTCGGGATCAGAGGAAATGGCAGGGTCTAGAACAGTCCCAGACAGAAATGTGGGAGATCCGTTCGTGAAAAAAGGGGTATCGCTGGAAGAGTGTGTCTCCAGATGAAGGGCAGGCATTGGTTGCACTGGGTGGCTTGCAGATATTTGGTGGCTGAGTAGGAGCTGGCTCCATGGACCATGATTGCAAGTAACGCTGCACTGCCCTTCCCGACCCCTCACTTGCGCCTCACCCCTCCCCCATGCCACTTCCTATTCCACCCCCCCCCCCCAACAGATAATACTAATGTCCAACCTGAAATAATCTTCGCCTGTAGCCACTTCTTCAGGCAGTCATGATGCACATACTGTAGACTCCCAACACATTTGCAGGGTTCCAGGAGTGGATTCAAGGGGGTGCCACCCGGTATTAGGCAGATCCTGCACAGGTCCCCTTCCTCTTCCTCTGAGTCCTCGTGAAGCAGGCTGAGAGTAAAGCACACCAGATAGAATTGTCAATAAAAACTGGGGACCGGGAGACATTACAATAACAACCATTTTTAATGTGGGAGTCTTTCTCACAAAGACCCCTTTTAAAGAGGTTGTCTCTCTTCGTCAGTGACTCCTTTTAAAGGTGGAGGGCTGGAGTCTCTGGTCCGCCACCCATGTGTTTCTCAGCAGTGGACCGTCCGCTGGCAACGGGATTCTCCGTTTCCGCCACTTTGAATGGGATTTTCCATTGAGGCAACTCCACGCCACCGGGAAATCCGCGAGTGGAGGAGGCGAGCTGCCAGCGGGACCAGAGAATCCCACTGTCAGCAAATGGCCGGAGAGTTCTGGCAGAGAGTCTCTCCTTTTAAAGAGAGAGTCTCTCCGTCAGGGACCCCTTTTAAAGAGGGAGTCTCCGTCAGGGACCCCTTTTAAAGAGGGAGTCTCTCCATCAAGGACCCCTTTTAAAGAGGGAGTCTCTCCATCAGGGACCCCTTTTAAAGAGGGAGTCTCTCTCCGTCAGGGACCCCTTTTAAAGAGGGAGTCTCTCTCCGTCAGGGACCCCTTTTAAAGAGGGAGTCTCTGCGTCAGGGACCCCTTTTAAAAAGGGAGTCTCTCCGTCAGGGACCCCTTTTAAAGAGGGAATCTCTCCGTCAGGGACCCCTTTTAAAGAGGGAGCCTCTCCGTCAGGGACCCCTTTTAAAGAGGGAGTCTCTCCGTCAGGGACCCCCTTTAAAGAGGGAGCCTCTCCGTCAGGGACCCCTTTTAAAGAGGGAGCCTCTCCGTCAGGGACCCCTTTTAAAGAGGGAGTCTCTCCGTCAGGACCCCTTTTAAAGAGGGAGTCTCTCCGTCAGGGACCCCTTTTAAAGAGGGAGTCTCTACAATCAGTAACCCATATAGCAAGTTTTGTGTAGGCCTCAATATATCCTCTCCATCAGCCCATACAACAGCCATATATTTCTCTCTCTCCCCCCTGAACTTTTCCTTACCTTTCCTGCAGCTTTCTAAGTGTTTCTGGGTCTGGACGTGGCTTCTCGCTATCCCGGGCCTCCTTCCTGGTCTCGACATTGCCTGCAGGCGCTCGGCTCAGCTGCCGACCCTCCTGCGCCCTTAGGTCAGACAGGGCTAGGATGGTCATGGAGAGCGGCGGGTCACGCATCTGGCCCCAGGAGGGAATACCGCTGGCCGTGGCTCCCAGGCGGGTGGCCGAGATTGGCTGGAGGCGGGCTAGGCTGGCAGTGGTGGTCCCTGCCTGCGGGGCTGCGGTTGCCACGCCAGGGCTGGCACCAGTGGTGGTGACCAGCAGGCTGACCAGCCGGCCAGTGTCCAGCCGGGGCAGCAGCAGCGGTGGCGGAGGGGGTGGCGGGCTCTGGGGAGCTGGGCGCTGGGGGCTCTGGGTGGGGCAGTGCCGACGGAACGTTTGAGTGCCACGGCTGGCGGTGACGGGCTCAGCTTGAGGGGGCCTGAGGACCTGTGAAAGGCTGGCCTGCTTCCCCGCCTCCTCCTCCTCGGCGTCACTCAGCACCTCTCCCCGGCTACGGCCACCCTCCCCTGCGACCCGGGAGAAGGTGGAGGTACCGCCACCACTGCCCTTCTCCTGTGTGGCCCACTGGCGGACCCTCAACCGGAAGGGAAGGTGGTCGCCCAACACGGCGGCAGGAATGAAGCTGGCCATATTGGTGGCGGCGGCAACAGTAGCAGTGGGCAGCCCAGTCGTGGTGCCCGACAGTGGGCGCGGTGGCACGGGGGGCTTCTCATCATCCACCTCCTCCGCCTGCACCTCCTCATCGCTATGGGTCCCCACAGTGGACAGTCTTTCCTGACGCAACCTGTGCAGGATGAGATTGGTCTGCTGCCTGCAAAGCCTTCCGGCGGTGGGGGAGGGGGGATGATTGCCGGCCTGCTCCCCAGGTTCCTGATCTCGTGCTCCAGCCTCCTCCTCCTCTGCTTGGCACTTGCCGCCGGCAGGGGGCTGGCGAGGGGGGACGGGCACCGATTCGGCAGGCGAGAACACAGCCGGGGCAGGTGGCTCTGGCTCATCATCACCACCTCCCCTGGCGCCGGTGCTGCCCTCTCTGTCTTCCTCTTCCTCCTCCTCCTCCCCGCAGCACAGGTCCCCAGACTGTGTCCTCTTGGTGGGCGACCCAGGCACCATGCCAGCGGCCGAGCTCAGCCCGGGCACCTTCAGCAGCAGCTGCTCAGTGATAGCGGGGCCCCTTTTGCTCTTTAGTTGCAGTCTCTGTGCCTGGAAGGAGACTCCATGGTCAGGCCCTGTAACACAAACACAAAAGATAACATGGAGGAGTCAGTAATTCAGGTCTCAAAAAGCATGAGGCAAGTCAGCTGACAAACACAGTTGGGAATTACTGAGATACTGGAAGGGTAGTGGTGATATCGCTGCATTCGTAAGTCAGAGGCCCCAGGCTAAGACACTAAAACAGGTGCCATCGTAAATTGCAGTGAGGAAATAAGAAATTTACAAATATATATGGATAGGTTAGTTGAGTGGGCCAAAATCTGATAGATGGAGTTGAACCACTAGTGGATAAGTGTGAGATTATCCATTTTGGCTGGAAAAATAAAAAGGCAATTTATTACCTAAATGGAGATAAACCAGAGAGCTTCAGTACAGGGGGACCTGGGTGTCATTGTGCATGAATTCCAGAAAGTTAGTATGCAGATGCAGCAGGTAATAAGAAAGGCAAATGGAACTTTGGCATTTATAGCCAAAGGAATAGAGTATAAAGGTAGGGAAGTGTTGCTGCAACTGTACAAGGCATTGGTGAGACCACACCTGGGGTATTGTGTGCAGATTGGTCCCCTTACTCGAGGAGGGATGTAGTTACATTGGAGGCAGTTCAGAGGAGGTTCACTGGATTGATTCCAGAGATGGGTTTGTCGTATGAGGAGAGATTGAGCAGTTTAGGCCTATAGTCTCTGGAGTTTAGAAGAATGAGGGGAGATCTAATTGAGGCATATAAGATGATGAAAGGTATTGTCAAAGTAGACGTGGAGCGGATGTTTCCACTTGTTGGACATTCGAGAACGAGAGGACATAGTTTTAGGATGAGGGGTAGCAAATTTAAACCAGAAATGAGGAAAAGTTACTTCTCTCCAAGGGTCGTGAATCTGTGGCCCTCTGGATTACTGGTCCAGCGACATTACTACTGCACCACTATCTCCCCAAAGGATTACAGGTGTTGGGGGGGTGGGAGGTGGGGGGGTGAGATTGAAGAGAAATCTTTTCAGCCAGCAGGTGGTGGGAGTCTAGAACTCACTGCCTGGAAGACAGTTGAGGCAAAAAGCCTTCATGCGAGCATACAAAGAACGATCATGGCGGGTCTGATAGTAACCTCAACTACACATTGCTGTCTAATACCCCAAACCCCCACCCGACATACAATAATAGGTTTTCGACTCTCTTGTTTATCAAGAATCTATCCAGCTCGGCCTTAAAAATATTCACTCTGCTTCCACCACCCTTTTGAAGAAGAGAGTCCATAAGACTCACCGCCCTCTGAGAGAAAATATTTCTCCTCATCTCCGTTTTAAATGGACCCTTATGTGTAAAGAGTGACTCTAGTTCGAGATTCTCCCTCAAGAAGAAACATCCCCTCTGCATCCACCTTGTCCAAGACCCCCTTTGGGATCTTAAAAGGTTTCAAGCGACTCGCCGAGGCTCAATTGTTGAATTCTGGCCGGCACGGACATGATGGGCCGGATGGCCACCTTCGGCACTGGAAGTTTTAAAAATGTTTCGAAAAGCAGAGGGATTCTCCTCGTTGATGGGGGGAGGATGCGATTTTCAACATTTATCTCTTGGCCGGCAGCATTGGCATTATCCCACGGTCGTTTGTGGAGTCTTGCTTTGCACAAATTGGTCGGTTACGTCATTTGAGCCACAGCAGCGTCGATGCTTCAAAAATAACCTCATCCATTGCCCAGGGGTCATCGCGTAAGGCGCTACATTAATGCGGGTTCTTTCATTCTGGTTCTACTTTCCATGTTAATCTTTGTAATGTGTTTATGGGGGGAGGGTTACTGCTTCTAGTGGGGCAAAGCTTCTTTCTTTTGAAAATATTTTATTCAAGGCATTTTTATGTGACGAAAAAGCAGAAGAACAACCAAACAACATTATAAATAACCAACATCCACTCCCCCCCTGCTCCCCTAATGCTGCCCACTCCTTCCATCCCGTCTTCCCCATTTTAACCCCCTTACCCATCCACATTCCCCCCCGATGACCCTCCAACCTCCTGGAATAAATCAATGAACGGCTTCCATCTCCGAGTGAACCCACTCAGGATGAACTTGACCTCCTCCAGCTTCAGGAATTCCGCCGGGTGGCTCACCCACACCCCCGCTTTCAGAGGCTCTGAGTCCCGCCATCCCTTTAGCTCAGTGGGCTAGACAGCTGGTTTGTGATGCAGGCCAGCAGCGCAGGTTCAATTCCCGTACCAGCTGAGAATTCTGAATTCTCCCTCTGTGACCTGGACAGGCGCCGGAAGGTGGCGACCAGGGGATTTTCACAGTAACTTCATTGCAATGTTAAATGTAAGCCGAGGCCAAGACATCGGCCTCTCTCAGCCCCTGAGCTCCCAGATCTTCCGAAACTCCGAATATCGCTACCTCTGGACTCGGAGCCACCTTCACCCCCAGCACCTCGGACATTACGTCCACAAACCCCTGCCAGAACCCCTTCAGCCTTGGACACATCCAGAACATGTGGACGTGATTCGCGGGCCTCACCGCACACCACCCACACCACTAACTCAAAGAACCTACTCATCCGTGCTATCATCATATGTGCTCTATGCTCTATGGATTACCTTAAACTGAATGAGGCTTAGCCACACACACCACGGGGACGCATTCATCCTCTGCCCATGTCCTGGCCTCCACTTCCCCTCACAGATCCTATTCCCACTTGCGTTTTATATCCCCCAGCAGGGCCCCCTCCCAACCCATTAACTCCTTGTAGACCTCGGACACCTTCCCCTCCCTTTCTCCTCCTTCGACAGTACCTTATCCTGCAATCCCAGGGGGGGGTAGTCCAGGAAAAGACAGCACCTCTCCTTACCAAGTCCCAGACCTGCAGGTACCTAAAACCCCTCTGGGCAGCTCAATGTGCAAAGCTTCTTGTCAGAAGGTTTGGATTGGGGCAGAGGAGAGAGAGAGAGGAGGGTCAGACAGCCCTAACCCCACCACCCCCCCGTACCCCCATCCACCCACACACATGGCTTACCACACATCTGGAACAGTGAACAGGTATTGAACATCTCGCACCCGTGGGTAGTGATGCATAGCCGACCAAGAGCTTGAAACTCAAGTCAAGCAATCGGCGCTGAATTGCTGGCCCCGTCAAACACTCCCAGGACAGAATTGCAAGAAAAGTAGGCGGCACATTCCCTATCGTCTTGGAATAATTCCCATTTTTGCTACCTCCTTCTGGGGGACGTTCACCTGAGGACGCACCGCCCTTGATTTCAGGGACGTCAGCCTGCTCGGGAACTTTCTGCTTCTTGCCCACGATGTTGTGCAATGATGGAAGTCTCGAGCCTCTTCCGGAGATCAGACTTCTCGGATATGTAGGTGAGTGCTGGAGCTCTCTGCCTTCTGTGTCCACGATGTCCATCTGTGAGGAGCCAAGGAGTTAAACTAGACCTCGTGTGCAGGGAAAGAGAGACAGAAACAACTGAGAATCCTGGAGACTGACTGGAAACACAGTGGACATAATTCCTATAACAGTTACAGGGACTGTTATTCCCTACAATATACATCAGCCAATGGAGAATCCCGCGTTTAGTCTCAGAAATGGAGAATCCCGCCCAGGGGCTGCTATGCTCAATAGCGCAAAAACGGTGCGCCCCACCCCCCCGGATTTCGGGGACAATGGGGATTCTCCGGCTGATCACCGTACACAGTTTCGGCGTCAGAGACAGGAGAATCCCACCCAGGGACTACTATTCTTTATAATATATACAGGGTCTACAATTCTCTATAATAAACACAGGGTGGGATTCTCCATTGCCCGATGCCGATATCATAATCAGCGATCGGGCGGATAATCAACTGATGCCAGTCAGCCATGCTCTGCCCCCATGGAAATGGCGTCATCGCGTCGTGCACCGCGTGCCATTGCAACGGTGTTGGCGCGTCATCCACCCGGCCCTCCCGCGATTCTCCGCCCCCGATGGGCCGAATTCCCGACGGCACGGAAACGTGTGGTCTAAGTGGTCGGGAACCCGGCGTGGCGGCTGCAGACTGTGTCCAGCGCTGCCACGCTCGGCCGGGATCCATGCCGCTGGCCAGGGAGGGGGGGGGGGGGGGGGGGGGTTGGGCCTCCGCGAGAGCTTGGGCGACTGGTGGCCAAGGTGTGGCCCCTGTGGGGTCATGGATGGTGGGTCGGGTCCATGCATGGCCGGCACGACCGCTGCAGGTTGTCAGCTGTGCGCATGTGCAGCCAGGGACCCGGCCATTCTCCGTCCGTTATCAGCGTGGGAGCCGGGTGTTTCACCCGGCGCTGCTGCTAGGCCCTCCCGGTCCCGGAATCGGTGAGGGGCCGCCGCCGATTTTTCCATCATAACCATCCCGCAGATTCTCCGTTCGAGCCGGCACTTCTCCGCTGAAACGGAGAACCCAGCCCACAGACACTGCTAGTATCGATACACAGCAGCTACTAATCCCATTCTGAGTCCCGGACTTCAGTACCTTTCTGTTACTGTTCATCCCGTTGATCCATGGCCGCTCGTAGTTGCGGCTGGCATAGCCTATGGGGCGTGCCAGGGGTGGTGCCGCTCGCTGCTCCCGCTTCTGCTCCGCCTGCATTCGCTCAAGCTCCTTCAGACGTAGTCGACTCTGCATCAGGGCACAGCATGTTACCAGGCATTAGGGCTGCCACTGCCACGCTCCACCTCCCGTCCCCTACCCCAACGTTTCCCCTGTGGAACCACGATTTAAGCTGCACATTTAAAATTTAGGTTGTGCGCTGAAAGCCAGCCCCTTCTTTAGATTGGCCTCATTTCTGCCTCTGATTCCGAAAGGCCACGGGTTTGAATTTCCAGTCCCGAGACTCCCCAGCGCTCCCAACCCAAAACCACCACACCCACCCAACCTGAGACTCCTCCAACACCCCAAACCCAGCCTGGGATGTGTCCAATCCCCCCCCCCCCCCCCCCCCAACCCAGAAACCCTCCCCCACTGCATCTGGGTGCAACACTCCCCCCAAATTCGGGGCCACACCTTCCCCCAAATCTGGAACCCCACCCGCCCCCTTACCTCCCTGGGATCCCAATTGCTTCATGGGTTCCCCCTTTCCCCTCAAAACCCAGGACACTGCCCCAACCTGGGACTTCCCCTCTTGAACCCCACATCATCCCCTCCCCAACTCACTAGCCCAGACCAACTCCCCTGCCAACAAATAACTGTTGGCTCTGATGCCAACACGGGACCCCTAAAAACAAAGAACATCTCCCCACAACGTAAGATCTCCCCCAAACCCCAGACCCTATGAACCCGGCATTCCCCCCTCCGCCCTCAACCCGGGACCAGTTTGAACCCGGTGTGGTTGGGGGGGGGGGGGGGGGGGGTGTAATCAGCACCTGGTACACCCCCCCCCCGCCTTCCCTCTGTTCAATGTGACAGACTGAAAGATTGCACTGCTTGTGTTTCGAAGCTCGGGGAGGGGTGGCGGGGGGGGGGTACCAGGCGCTGATTACACCCCCCCCCCCTCCACCAAATAATCACAGAAAATACTGCACAGAAGAAGCCCTTCGGCCCATCACAGAAACACCAACAGATGAAAAATGGCTGACCTACCTACCTAATCCCATTTGCCAGCACTTGGCCCTGAATGTTAAGACGTGCCAAGTGCTCATCCAGGTATTGTTTTGAAGGATGTGAGGCAACCCGCCTCTACTACCCTCTCAGGCAGTGCATTCCAGACCCTCACCACTCTCTGGGTAAAAAGGTTTGTTCCTCACATCACCCCAAAGCCATTCACCTTGAACCTGTGTCTCCTCGTGACTGAGCCTTCAACCAAGGGGAACAGCCGCTCCAGATCAAGTGCTCGTAAAACAAAAAGCAGGTGTTCTGGTCACTTTCTCACCAGCCATTGTGGGAGATTAATGCGCGCAAGTCCTTCTGCTCCGTTTCCGGCGGGACTGCAATTTAAACAGAGGACGCTTCAGAGGATCCTGAGGTTGGGACAGGCATTGGAGTGTGTGGAATGGTTTGTACAGGCTCAGGGAGAGGAACATTTGTCAGCCTGGGTGCAAGAAGCCTGCAAGGGGTGGGTGGCGGAAGTGGGTGGGTGCAGGGACAGTAAAGCAGTTCAAGCCTTTCACAGGATGTGAGTGTCACTGGCAAGGCCCCAGCATTCGTTGCTTATCTCTCATTGCCCCCTGAAACTAAGTGGGCTCGCTCAGCCATTTCAGAGGGAGTGGGACAGTAAACAGCCAAACACATTGTTGTGCAGTGCTGGGGGGGACGCGGTCAGGAGTCATATGTAGGCCAGACCAGGTAAGGACGGCAAACTTCCTTTCCCTAAATGGGGGAACGTTCGTTTTTTTAAAATAAATTTAGAGTGCCCAATTCTTTTTTGCTAATTAAGGAGCAATTTAGCATGGCCAATCCACTGACCCGGCACACCTTTTGGGTTGTGGGGGTGAGACCCACGCAGACACGGGGAGAATGTGCAAAATCTACACAGTGACCCAGGGTCGGGATCGAACCCGGGGCCCGGGGCTGTGAGGCAATAGTGGTAACTACTGCACCACTGTGCCGCCCAGTTGGGGGGACATAAGTGAACCAGATGGTTTTTTAAAAAAATGACACTCAATGGTGGTCAACATGGTCATCATTCCTGAGATTAGTGCTGCAAATTCCAGAACTTTATCAATTCAATATAAATTCCACCAGATGTCATTGGTGGGATTTAAACCTGGCATTAGCCTGGCCCACAGGATGACAAAGTCCATTGATTTTATCACTGCACCGCCATCGAGAGTAGCAAAGTGCCCGGCACATGATGAGTTGTGGACACTGCAGAATATGGAGAACAATCAGAGGCGTAGGCTGAGAGAGTTTGGAGGTATAGGGTTGCCAAGTCTCCAGAATTACAATGGAGCCTCCAGGTAATTTAACACTAACCCCAAGGCCACTGCTGCAGATTATCCATGAAGAAAATTATGGGTACGTTAATATCATTGTGCTTTTAACAAACGAAATTCCCGAACACTTTTGTTTTCGATTTTCCTGAGGTACACCAGTCAGTGTACAGATATCTCCCTGAGAGAGGGGACTGAGAGACACCAGTCAGTGTACAGATATCTCCCTGAGAGAGAGGGGACTGGGAGACACCAGTCAGTGTACAGATATCTCCCTGAGAGAGAGAGGGGACTGAGAGACACCAGTCAGTGTACAGATATCTCCCTGAGAGAGAGAGGGGACTGAGAGACACCAGTCAGTGTACAGATATCTCCCTGAGAGAGGGGACTGAGAGACACCAGTCAGGGTACAGATATCTCCCTGAGAGAGAGGGGACTGAGAGACACCAGTCAGTGTACAGATATCTCCCTGAGAGAGGGGGGACTGAGAGACACCAGTCAGTGTACAGATATCTCCCTGAGAGAGAGAGGGGACTGAGAGACAGCAGTCAGTGTACAGATATCTCCCTGAGAGAGAGGGGACTGAGAGACACCAGTCAGTGTACAGATATCTCCCTGAGAGAGAGGAGACTGAGAGACACCAGTCAGTGTACAGATATCTCCCTGAGAGAGAGAGGACTGAGAGACAGCAGTCAGTGTACAGATAGCTCCCTGAGAGAGAGGGGACTGAGAGACACCAGTCAGTGTACAGATAGCTCCCTGAGAGAGAGGGGACTGAGAGACACCAGTCAGTGTACAGATATCTCCCTGAGAGAGAGAGAGGACGGAGAGACACCAGTCAGTGTACAGATATCTCCCTGAGAGAGAGGGGACTGAGAGACACCAGTCAGTGTACAGATATCTCCCTGAGAGAGAGAGGGGACTGAGAGACACCAGTCAGTGTACAGATATCTCCCTGAGAGAGGGGACTGAGAGACACCAGTCAGTGTACAGATATCTCCCTGAGAGAGAGGGGACTGAGAGACACCAGTCAGTGTACAGATATCTCCCTGAGAGAGAGGGGACTGAGAGACACCAGTCAGTGTACAGATATCTCCCTGAGAGAGAGGGGGCTGAGAGACACCAGTCAGTGTACAGATATCTCCCTGAGAGAGAGGGGACTGAGAGACACCAGTCAGTGTACAGATATCTCCCTGAGAGAGAGAGGGGACTGTGAGACACCAGTCAGTGTACAGATATCTCCCTGAGAGAGAGAGGACTGAGAGACACCAGTCAGTGTACAGATATCTCCCTGAGAGAGAGGGGACTGAGAGACACCAGTCAGTGTACAGATATCTCCCTGAGAGAGAGGGGACTGAGAGACACCAGTCAGTGTACAGATATCTCCCTGAGAGTGAGGGGGCTGAGAGACACCAGTCAGTGTACAGATATCTCCCTGAGAGAGAGGGGACTGGGAGACACCAGTCAGTGTACAGATATCTCCCTGAGAGAGAGAGGGGACTGAGAGACACCAGTCAGTGTACAGATATCTCCCTGAGAGAGAGAGGGGACTGAGAGACACCAGTCAGTGTACAGATATCTCCCTGAGAGAGGGGACTGAGAGACACCAGTCAGGGTACAGATATCTCCCTGAGAGAGAGGGGACTGAGAGACACCAGTCAGTGTACAGATATCTCCCTGAGAGAGGGGGGACTGAGAGACACCAGTCAGTGTACAGATATCTCCCTGAGAGAGAGAGGGGACTGAGAGACAGCAGTCAGTGTACAGATAGCTCCCTGAGAGAGAGGGGACTGAGAGACACCAGTCAGTGTACAGATATCTCCCTGAGAGAGAGGAGACTGAGAGACACCAGTCAGTGTACAGATATCTCCCTGAGAGAGAGAGGACTGAGAGACAGCAGTCAGTGTACAGATAGCTCCCTGAGAGAGAGGGGACTGAGAGACACCAGTCAGTGTACAGATAGCTCCCTGAGAGAGAGGGGACTGAGAGACACCAGTCAGTGTACAGATATCTCCCTGAGAGAGAGAGAGGACGGAGAGACACCAGTCAGTGTACAGATATCTCCCTGAGAGAGAGGGGACTGAGAGACACCAGTCAGTGTACAGATATCTCCCTGAGAGAGAGAGGGGACTGTGAGACACCAGTCAGTGTACAGATATCTCCCTGAGAGAGGGGACTGAGAGACACCAGTCAGTGTACAGATATCTCCCTGAGAGAGAGGGGACTGAGAGACACCAGTCAGTGTACAGATATCTCCCTGAGAGAGAGGGGACTGAGAGACACCAGTCAGTGTACAGATATCTCCCTGAGAGAGAGGGGGCTGAGAGACACCAGTCAGTGTACAGATATCTCCCTGAGAGAGAGGGGACTGAGAGACACCAGTCAGTGTACAGATATCTCCCTGAGAGAGAGAGGGGACTGTGAGACACCAGTCAGTGTACAGATATCTCCCTGAGAGAGAGAGGACTGAGAGACACCAGTCAGTGTACAGATATCTCCCTGAGAGAGAGGGGACTGAGAGACACCAGTCAGTGTACAGATATCTCCCTGAGAGAGAGGGGACTGAGAGACACCAGTCAGTGTACAGATATCTCCCTGAGAGTGAGGGGGCTGAGAGACACCAGTCAGTGTACAGATATCTCCCTGAGAGAGAGGGGACTGAGAGACACCAGTCAGTGTCCAGATATCTCCCTGAGAGAGAGGGGGGACTGAGAGACACCAGTCAGTGCACAGATATCTCCCTGAGGCAGAGGGAATTGAGAGATACAGTACTGTTGCCCTGTATGAGGAGAAAGGTCTGAAGAGACTTACAACTAACATGTTGTTGTCTCCGGCCAGCCTTGCCTGCTGTTGGATGGAAGGCGCTGTCTGAAAGGCTCCATTTGAATTATCTGTTAAGTCATCCTGTTCCCAACAATAGGGTGGGCTTTGTGAGGTCAACAGCCCCAAACCATGGTGTGGGGGAAGGGGTGGGCACAACAGTCAGCTCCCCAACCTCCAAACTCAGCCAGGAGGCTGACTGACAACACACAGGTAAAACAAGTCCTGGAAATTCAGTGGCAAGTAACTCACTTCACCCCAAAGTCTGTCCACCATCTACAAGGCCCAAGTCAGGAGTGTGATGGGACACTCTCCACTTGCCTGGGTGAGTGCGGCTCCAACAACGCTCGAGAAGCTCGACACCATCCAGGACAAAGCAGCCCCGCTTTGATCGGCACCCCATCCACAAACATTCACTCCCTCCACCACCGACGCACAGCGGCAGCAGTGTGTGTACCATCTACAAGATGCACCGCAGCCACTCACCAAGGCTCCTTCCACAGCACCTTCCAAACCCACCACCTCTACCATCTAGAAGGACAAGGGGGCAGCAGACACATGGGGAACTCCACCACCTGCAAGTTCCCCCCCTCCGAGCCCCACACTCACCATCCTGACTGGGAAATATATCGGCCGTTCCTTCACTGTCGCTGGCTCACAATCCTGGACCTCCCTCCCTGACATTAGTTTGGAAGGTGCTGTCAAAAGAGCCTTGGTGAGTCGCTGCGGTGCATCTTGTAGACTGTGGGGGAGGTCTGGCGAATCATGGGCATATGTTCTGGGCATGTCCAAGGTTGAGGGGATTCTGGCAGGGATTTGTGGATGCCATGTCAGAGGTCCTGGAAGGGAGGGTGACTCAGAGTCCAGATGTGCAATATGTGGAGTGTTGGAAGATCCGGGAGCCCAGGGGGGAGAGAGGCCAACGTCTTGGCTTTTGCTTCCGTGGCGGCCCGGAGATAGATTTTGTTGGGATTGAGGGACTCGGAACCTACAAAGGCAAGTGTTTGGGTCAGTGACGTGGTAGGGTTTCTCAGGCTAGAGAAGATTAAATTTGCCTTAAGGGGTTCAATACAGGGGTTCGCTCGGAGGTGGCAGCCGTTCATCGACTTCTTCAAGGGAATGACGAATAAGGGGAGGGAATCTAATGAAGGGACAACCGTGGGATGCAGCAGGTACATGGACCATGTTGGTTAGGGTTTATGCTTGGTGGAGGTGCGGGGGGGGGGGGGGGGGGGGGGGGGGGGGGGGTTATTGTGGGTTTTTTGTGTGTGTTGTATCTCTTTGTTTAAAATGTCAAAATTATAAATGCCTTAATAAAATATTTTCTAAAAAAAAATGAATAGTCGATAGAGGACAGTGTTGCTATATTTTCTGGTTATAAATACAGCGGTTAATATGGTCGCCTTCCTTAATCCTAAGTATGTTTGCTCTAGAGTCGCCAGGTATCTCTCGATACCGCCGCAAGGTTCAAACCCGAATACTGATCAAAGAGCCAATACACCAGTTAGTTAGTTCAAAGTCAATACTATTTATTTACACACACAGTAATATCTACTCATGCACAAAATACCACAAACTACACTATCTCTAACGCTAACGCCGATACTTAACTTCGGGTGCCCACTCAGTCAGAGGAACAATGGCCGTTGTTCGGATCTGAGGCTGTTGGATTCGAAGAGGTAACAGGAGAACAGCTAAGGTCGTCCACCTGATGGCGAACGTTGACCTTGGACTTACTTGCTTCTGATGCAGCTGGCGGACGGGTCTCTCCGCTTTGAGAGCCAAGTCCAAGAGAGTGATTCTCTCTCGGGGGCTTCTTCTTATCCCCAAAGGGGGCTTCGCGCGCTTTTTGGTGGGCCTTGAACTTGGCCCTGATTAATTGGGTCGTACCTTGATCACTCATATTGATCTTGACCAATAAAGGGGTGGGTGCCCTGATGGCTGGGTGCGTCTTTGGTGGCCATTGGCCTTGCTTTGTTTGTGTCTTTCTGACGCCGGGGTGTCTGCCTGAGTATCGGTTACTTGAATGTCTTTCCTTTGTTCCTGGAGATGGGCCATCAATATGCTAATCAACCTACAGTTTCAGTCTCGTCTGGGAGTTGCCTTCTCAATACGCATCCAGGCTCTGGGCCTGCTTGCTTTCCTAACATGGTCCATATTTCCCTACAGTCATTGTGATCATCCATTTTGTATTCTGGAAGTGGCCATCCCAGATGGCTACAACAGGGATTTAATACAATTAATGCAAGTACAGCATCACTAACAAGGAAATTAATGGCACTAAAGAGTGACAAATCACCAGGACCAGACAGGTTCCATCCAAGGGTGTTAAAGGAAGTAGGGGAGCACTTTGTACATGCCCTAACTAGAATCTCCCAGAGTTCCCGAGATTCAGGTGCAGTCCTTCTGGATTGGAAAATTGCACATGTCACTCCACTTTTTAGGAAGGGCGAAAGAGGGAAACCAGGGAATTACAGACTGGTTAACCTCTGTGGTGGGGACATTGCTGGAGTCTATGATCAGGGATGAGGGTAACTGAACACCTTGAACAATTTCAGTCAATCAGGGAGAGCCAGCAGGGATTCATAAAGGGAAAGTCACGCCTGGCTAGTCTTATTCCGTTTTTTGAAGAGGTGACTAAGCTAGTGGACAGGGGAATGCCTATGGATGTTATTTATATGGACTTCCAGAAGGCATTTGATAAAGTGCCACAAAAGAGACTGTTAACTAAGGTGGAAGCCCATGGAGTTGAGGGCAAATTATTGGCCTGGTTGGGAAATTGGTTAAATGGCAGGCAACAGAGCGTGGGAATAATGGGCAATTACTCTGATTGGCAAGAGGTGACTAGTGGTGTACCATGAGGATCTGTGTTGGGGCCTCAATAATTCACATTTTTCATTCATGACTTGGATGATGGCAAAGAAAGTCATATATCCAAATTTGCGGATGATACAAAATTAGGTGGCATTGTAGACAGTCTAGATGATAGCTCAAAATTGCAAGGAGATATTGACAGACTAGGTGAATGGGCAAAATTGTAGCAGATGGAATTCAATGCCAGCAAGTGTGAGGTTATCCGTTTTGAACTAAAAAAGGATAGAGCAGGGTACTTTCTAAATTACATGAGGTACAGTGGATGTCCAAAGAGACTTGAGGATTCAGGTGCATAGATCCTTAAAATACCAGGAACAAGTGCAGAAAACAATCAAAATGGATAAAGGAATGCCAGCATTGATATCTGGAGGATTGGAGTATAAAGACACAGGGGTTATGCTGCAGTTATACAAAACTCTGGTTAGACCCCACTTGGAGACCGTGAGCAATTCTGGAGACCACACCTCAGGAAGGATATTTTGGCCTTTTTGCAAAAATGATACCTGTATTGTCAAATTAGACGTGTTTTCACGTGAATTTAGAAGGTTGAGGGGTGATCTGATCGAAGTGTTCAAGATATTAACAGGGAAAGACAGGGTGGATAAAGATAAACTATTTCCACTGGTTGGAAATTCTAAAACTATGGGCATAGTCTAAAAATTAGGGCCAGACCGTTCAGGAGAGATGTTAGGAAGAACGTCTACACAGAAAGGGTGGCAGAGGTTAAGGAACTCTCTCCCACAAACAGCAGTTGATATTAGATTAGTTGTTAATGTTAAATCTGAGATACATAGATTTTTGTTAAGCAAAGATATTAAGGGATATGGGCCAAAGGCAGGTACATGGAGTTAGATCACAGATCAGCCATGATCTCATTGAATAGCTGGACAGGCTCAAGGGGCTGAATGGCCTTCTCCTGTTCCTATAACCACATAAAGGGGACAAAGGTAGAGTGGCACCCCTTCATGGGGCTTCAACATTGATGGGGAAAGTGGGATGTTTGTGGGATCTTCCTGTGCGCAAACTGGACGTTGCGCTTCTTACATTTCGATAGCGGCTCTGCACTTGGAGAGAAGCGTTCCATTGGCTGGAAGGAGTGAGTGAATGTTTTTTTCTTGGACCGCCCCCTTCCTCACCCCCTGCCTCCCCTCCCGGTCACCACAGGCACCATATAAATGAAAGCTTTTCCTTTCCCTCTGTGGCCACCTTATTAAAGAGCGGCCCCGGAGTATCTCCACTCCACTCGAACAAGGGGAATCGCTCGTGGCCCGGGTGGGATGAAAACGGAGAGTTCAGACCTTACCATGTAGTCATTGTCTCTCCTGCGTTGTATCTCCCTCATGTAGGCACTGTCGGTGAAGGGTGTGTCCTTGCAGTAGCCACTCTCCATCCTGGAGGGGAGAAAATGAGCAAAGAGGCGGCCATCAGCGGAAGAAGACAGAACTTACAAGACGCACAGACTTTTTACACAGCGAATGGGCCTGCATGGTAACGGGCTACCGCACGGACCTTCTCCCACCCTCCCCAGCTTTCATCAATGCTTTGCCTCCTCCCCTTCCTCCATCTTCTCTTTAAACACATCTCCACCGCTCGCCTCAGCTGTTGGTAACATGATCCATGGTCTCACCGCTCTCTCTGGGTCAAGAAATGGCGGTCGTGGTATTGTCACTGGATTAGTAATCCAGACTCCCAATGTAATGCTCTGGGGACCTGGGTTCAAATCCCACCATGGCAGATGGTGAAATTTGAATCCAACAAAATCTGAAATTTAAAAAATTCAATGATGGGTGTAAAACCGTTGTCGACTGTCATAAAAACCCACCTGGTTCATTGATGCCCGTAAGGGAAGGAAATCTGCTGTCTTTACCTGGTCTGGCCTATATGTGACTCCAGACCCACTGGTTAAGTTTAAATGCCCTTTGAAATGGCCTAGCAATGCACTCAAGGGAAATTAGGGATGGGCAATAAATGCTGGCCCTGAACCAAGATAAAATAATTTTTTAAAACTGCAGCTTGATCTACTGCACCCCCGCCCCCCCCCCCCCCCCCCCCCCCCCAAAACCTGACACACACACACATACACGCGGGAGAGTTTTCACTTTGTCATCCCGGAGGAACCCCTTCGCAATTTTAAAGATCTCCTTTCGGTCACCTCTCAGCCTTTTTCTTTTCTCGGTGAATGGATCCTCTTGGTCATGCTTTTGCAACGGCTTCCATTGCCTCGAGGATATGGGGACCCCAGAACCGAACACAATACTCTCTGAGTGGTCTGAACGATGATCCACACAAGGATAGGGTCATTTCCCTGCTCTTGAATCCAATGAGGAAGTGAACAAACGAATATGATGGACAGTAGGACCCTGAGGGTAATGTGTTCACAGACAGAGAACAAAGGGATGAGCACAGCATGGCTAGGAAGGGGGAGGGGAGCTTTGCCTTGTGGAGAGAATAGTGAAAAGGATGCTGGGTAAAAAGAGGCCCAGGATAAGTGAGCGAATTAGGATATATGACCAGGTCAGGAGGTGTGTAAAATGACCAATGGGAAGTTGTATTGAATCTAGACTGACAGCAAAATAATCAGGGATTAACACCGATTCCAGTAGAAACGAATCTCCTGTCCTTCGTCGCCACATCTGATGGTTCTTTCCCAAAGGCTGGGTGGCCTCTCGAGCATCTCACGTTTTATATGTCTGTTGAAATTTGTTCGCTGATTCCCCCGAAAGCAAGCCTGCAGGTCCAGCAAGCAGCTTGAAGGCCAAATGGTATGTTGGCCTTGGTTGTAAGAGGACTTGTGTACAGGACCAAGGAGGTCTGACTGCAGGGCTATGAGACCACGTCCGGAGTACTGTGCGCAGTTTTGGTCTCCTTCCCTAAGAAAGAACATTCTGGCCATAGATGGAGTGCAGTGGATTCTGGGATAGCAGGATTGTTATGCGAGAAGAGATTGGATCGACTGGGCCTTGTGTTCACTGGAGTTTAGAAGACCAAGAGGGTATCTCATTGAAATGTATAGAATTCTGACAGGGCCGTATAGACTGGACGCCAAGATATTGTTTGCTCTGGCTTGAGGCTGGCGTGAGGGAGAGGGGAATCTAGAACAAAGAGTCACAGCCTCAGGATACAGGGTAGGCCTGCGATGGGGAGAAATGTCTTCACTCAGGGGATGGTGAACCTGTGGAGTTGTCTTCCACAGAAGTCTGTGGAGGCCCAATCGCTGAATATACTTCAGAAGGAAATAGGTCATGGGCGGGATTCTCCCTTCCCGGCGCCGCGCCAACCTGCGCACACGCAGTGGTGCTGCGCCAACCCACGCATGCACGGGGGACTTCTTCAACGCACCGGCCGCGACATTGCGTGGGGGTTCAGGGGCCGGCCGTGTAACAAAATAGGGCTGGGGCTGGAGAGGCCGGCCTGCCGATTGGTGGGCCCCGATCGCGGGCCAGACTCCATCGGAGGTCCCCCCTGTAAAGGAGCCCCCCCCCCCCCCCCACAGGCCGCCCCCCCCAACCCTGTGCGCAGAGTTCCCGCCGGCTGCGAGGAGGTGTGGACGGCACCGGCGGGACTCTGCCATTTCCGTGTGGCCCCTTGGGCCATCAAGGCCGGAGAATCGGCGGCCCAGCCGCGGACAGCAGCCTGCGACCGGCGCCGCGCCAAACGCGCCAGCGCAAATGGTGCCGATTCTCCGCTCCTCGGAGAATTGCATGCCGGCGTCGGGGCGCCGCGGTAGCACCAATTCGCCAGCCCAGCGCAGGGCTCAGAGAATCCCGCCCTTTGTTTCTGAAGGGTAGTGGGTGCCTGGAACTCACTGTCGGAGGAGGTGGTGGAAGCAGGGACGATAGTGACATTTAAGGGGCATCTTGACAAATACATGAAGAGGATGGGAATAGAGGGATACGGACCCAGGAAGTGTGGAAGATTTTAGTTTAGACGGGCAGCATGGTTGCCACAGGCTTGGATGGCCGAAGGGCCTGTTCCTGTGCTGTACTTTTCTTTGTTCTTTGTGCAACTTTTATCTTGTGTGCTTAAGTTTTTTTAAATAAATCTTTCAATTTTTTAAATTCTATAGGTATTGGAGATCTATGCTTTTGGAGTCAGTAGCTCTTCCTCCTCATTTACACAATAAAAAAATAGGTTTATGATCAGCGAGACATGCTTCACCCGGGGTCAGCAATAATGCCTGGTGCGGCCGTAATACACCACAATCCGCTGACCGTTAGACAGAGGTGAGCTTTGACAAAGAGGTAGCCAGACTCAAAAGGTTAACAGAGACATAAGCGCAGGAGGAGGCCCTTTGGCCCATTGGGTCTGTGCCAGCCAAAGTTTTGATGGAATAGTTTGCAGAATCGGTGGAAGAGAAATTGAGAAGAGTGCATCTGTTTGAAGGGGTTTTGATATGCAAATTAGTAAGCAGCAGGAAAACACCTACGTGACGGGGGGGCGGGGGGGGGGGGGGGGGGCGGGGGTGATAGGCTGAACATTGGTAGCCGTGCATAGAAACATAGGAGGAGACCATTCGGCCCTTTGAATTTGCTCCGCCATTAATTTTTTAAAAATGTTTTCATTGAGTTTTTTTGTGGTATACAAAACAAGGATAAACATTAGGAAACAGAGGATAAATAACAATTTACACTCGGTCGGTTTCTATTATTTCCATACATACATCGTTGTTCTTCTTCTTGCATTATTTACAGTGGTGGTTGCGATTTCCTATTTTTCGTTCCCCAGTAGTTTTTCAATTCTGGCTGTTCTCCCTCCCCTCATCCTTTCCTGTCCCCCACCTTCCTCCCCCCCTTGGTCATTTATCTTGCCTTCTTCCCTCATCTGTTTGCGTACCCTGCTCCAGTTATGTTGGTGTGTTACTGCTTCTCATGTTGGGTTCCAAGTTCCCCTGCACATCCCCCCCCCCCCGGCCCCACCCTGATTGCTGTACCGTGACTATCCTCTCTATTCTTTGGCTTCTTAGCTGTAGGCTACTAACAGGTCTTGGACCAACCGAGTGAATGGCTCCCACGTTTTGTGGAAGCCCTCCTCCAACCGTCAGATGGCAAATTTAATTTTCGCCATCTGGAGAAATTCCGATAGGTCGGACAGCCAGTCTGCAGCTTTGGGTGGTGCCGCTGACTGCCAGCCGAGCAGGATTCTCCGGCGGGTGATTAGGGAGGCAAAGGCAAGGGCAGTCCTCCCCATGAAGTGATCTGGCTGTTCCGATACCCCAAAGATCGCCATTCTCGGGCATGGCTCCACAATGCTAGCATAGCTGGGGGGGGTTTGAACTAATATGCCAGGGGGAGGGGAACCTATGTAAGGAGTCAGAGAAAGAGGGAGCAAGGAGAAAAACAAAAGGTAGAAAAGGGAATAAGTGATAGGGCAAAGTTCAAACAATGCAAAAGAGAAAAATATTGGGAACAAGCCAAACAATGTGAAAAAGGCAAACTTAACGGCTCTGTGCATTGATGCACGGAGCATTTCCAATAAAGTGGATGAACTAATCGTGCATAGATATAAATGGGTACGATATAATTGGGATTACGGAGACATGGCTGCAGGGTGACCAGGGATGGGGACTGAATGTCTCAGGGTTTTCAGTATTTAGGAAGGACAGGTATAAAAGAAAAGGTGGTGGTGTGGCACTGCTGGTTAAAGAGTAAATTAACACAATAGTGAGAAAGTATATTAGCTCTGACAATGTGGAATCTGTATGGGTAGAGTTGAGAAATACCAAGGAACAAGAAACATTAGTGAGTGCCATATATATACCCCCAAGTGGTAAGGTTGGGAATAGCATTAAACACAAAATTAGAGATGCATGTAATAAAGGAATATCGGTGATCACGGGTGATTTTAATCTGCACATAGATGGGCAAATCAAATTAGCCACAATGCCCCAGAAAAGGAATTCCAGGAGTGTATACGGGATGGTTTTCTTGACCAATATGTGGATGAACCAACCAGAGAGCAGGCCATGTTAGACTGGGTACTGTGTAATGAGAAGGGAATTGTTGCCAATCTGGATTTACAAGACCCCTTGGGGATGAGCGACCATAACATGAGAGGATTTTTTGATCAAGATGGAGAGTCAAGTAGTTGAAAAATGAAAATGAAATGAAAATCGATTATTGTCACAAGTAGGCTTCAAATGAAGTTACTGTGAAAAGCCCCTAGTCGCCACATTCCGGCGCCTGTTCGGGGAGGCTGGTACGGGAATTCAACTCACTGGTTCAACATGGCTGGCCTTGTTCTGCTTTACAAGCCAGCTGTTTATCCCACTGTGCTGAACCAGTCCCTAATTGATTTGGAGACTAGGGTGCTGAATCTTAATAAAGGAAACTGTGAAGATATGAGGCGTGAGTTGGCCTTGATAGGTTTGGGGAGAGTTACTTAAAGGGATGACAGTGGATAGGCAATGGCAAACATTCTAGGAACTGCAGCAACTGTTCATTCCTGTCTGGCACAAAAGCAAAATGGGTAAGAGGGCCAATCCATGGCGTACAAAGGAAATTAGAAATAGTATCCGATCCAAGGAAGAAGCACACAGATTGGCCAAGAAAAATAATACGTCTGAGGATTGGGAGCAGTTTAGAATTCAGCAAAGGATGAAGGGATTGATTAAGGGCAAAATACAGTACAAAAGTAAGCTTGCAGGAACATAAAGACTGACACGAAGAGTTTCTATAGATATGTGAAGAGAAAGAGATTGGTAAAGACAAATGTCGGCCCTCTACAGACAGAAACAGGGGAATGTATAATAAGGGACAAAGAAATGGCTGAGCAATTGAATGCATACTTTGGCTCTGTCTTCACAAAAGAGGACACAAATCAGATAGCAGAAATGTTGGAGAATGACAGGTTTAGTGAGAGGGAAGAACTGAGGGAGATCAACATTGGTAGAGAAATGTTGCTGGGAAAATTGATGCGATTGAAGGTGGATAAATCCCCAGAGCCTGATAATCTACATCCCAGAGTGCTTAAGGAGGTATCTCTGGAAATAGTTTATGTATTGGTGGTCATCTTCCCAGGATTCTATAGACTCTGGAACAGTCCCTGCAGATTGGAGGGTAGCTCATGTCACTCCAATATTCAAAAAGTGAATTATAGACCAGTAAGCCTAACATCGGTAGTGGGGAAAATTCTTGAATCCATTATCAAGGACTTTATAGCGGAACATTTAGAAAGCAGTGGCAGGATCAGTCACAGTCAGCATGGATTTATGAAGGGGGATTCATGCTCGACACATCTGTTGGAATTCTTTGAAGATGTAACCAGTACAGTTGACAAGGGGGAGCCAGTCGATGTGGTATATTTGGACTTTCAGAAGACGTTTGACAAAGTCCCGCATTAGAGATTATTGTGGAAAATTAAAGCACATGGGATTGGGGGAACTGCATTGAGGTGGATAGAAAATGGTTGGCAGAGAGGAAACAAAGAGTAAGAATAAATGGGTCCTTTTCAAATTGGCAGTCAGTAACCAGTGGGATGCCACAGGGATCGGTGCTGGGACCCCAGCTATTCACAAAATATATTAATGATTTGGGTGAGGGAACAAAATGTAACATTTCGAAGTTTGCAAATGACACCAAGTTGGTTGGGAGGGTGAATTGTGACGAGGATGCAGGGATCCTACAGCATAATCTGGTTGAGTGAGTGGGCAAATTAATGGCAGATGCAGTATAATTTGGATAAATGTGAGGTTACTCACTTTGGAAGTAAAAACAGGAAAGCAGATTACTACCTGAACGGTTGTAAATTGGGAGAGGGGAGTGTGCAGCGGGACCTGGGTGTCCTTGTACACCAATCACTGAAGGTAAGCATGCAGGTGCAGCAGGCGGTAAAGAAGGCGAATGGTATGTTGGCTTCATTGAGAGGTTTCGAGTACAGAAGCAGGGATGTGTTGCTGCAAATATCCAGGGCCTTGGTGAGGCCACACCTAGAATATTGTGAGCAGTTTGGGTCTCCTTTTCTGAGGAAGGATGTTCTTGCTCTCGAGGGAGTGCAGCGAAGGTTTACCAGACTGATTCCAGGGATGGCAGGACTGTCATATGAGGAGAGATTGACTAGGTTAAGATTGTTCTCGCTGGAGTTCAGAAGAATGAGGCGGGATCTCAAAGAGACTTATAAAATTCTAACAGGACTAGACAGGGTAGATGCAGGGAGGATGTTCCCGATGGTGGATGTGTCCAGAATCAGGGGTCAGTCTAAAGATTCACGGTATAGAATCATAGAATTTACAGTGCAGAAGGAGGCCATTCGACCCATCGGGACTGCACCAGCCCTTGGAAAGAGCACCCTACTTAAGCTCATGCCTCCACCCTATCCCCGTAACCCAATAACCCCACCTAACCTTTATGGACACGAAGGACAATTTTATCATAGCCAATCCACCTAATTTGCACACCTATGGACTGTCAGAGGAAACCGGAGCACCCAGAGGAAACCCACGCACGAGAACATGCAGACTCCACACAGACAATGACCCAAGCCGGGAATCGAACCTGGGACCCTGGAGCTGTGAAGCAACTGTGCTAACCACTTTGGACTGACTGAGGAGACATTTCTTCACCTAAAGAGTGGTGAGCCTGTGGAATTCATTACCACAGTAAGTGGTTGATGCTAAAACACTGAATCTATTCAAGAGGTGGCTGGATATAGCACTTGGGACGAATGGGATCAAAGGTTACGGGGAGAAAGCAGGATTAGGCTTTTGAGTTGGATGATCAGCCATGATCGTGATAAATGGCGGAGCAGGCTCGAAGGGCCAAAAGGCCTCCTCCTGCTCCTATCTTCTTTGTACATATGTACCTTCATCCCCACCACCTTGGACATTGCCTCGGAGAAGACTGTCCAAAACACAAGTCTGGCGCATGACCAGAACATGTGGGTGTGGTTGGCCAGGCATCCTTGGCACTGTTTACATGTATCCTCCACCTCTGGGAAGAACCTGCTCATTCGGGTTCTGGTTAAGTGGGCTCTGCGCACCCCTTTTAGCTGCATTAGGCTTAGCCTTGCGCATGTGGAGGTGGAGTTGACCCTGTGCAGTGCTTCGCTCCACAATCCCCACTCTATTTCAAACCCCAAGTCCTCCTCTCACTTCTCCCTCGTCTCGTCCAGTTGGGTGTTTCTGTCAGTTCCTCGAGCGTTGTCAGTCTGTGGTTGGTGAGTCATGAACTGTCAGTGTCCCTCCGTCCTGTCTCCACCTTTTCAAGGTGGCGCCATTGTATCAGGTGTGAACCTGTGGTTGTTGCAGAAGGGGACCTTGTCGGACATTTTGGTTAACCCAAAAGGCTATCGCAGTTGGTTCCACGACTGGAGGTTTTCTACCACCACTGGGCTCGTTGAGTATTTATTCGATGGGGATGGGAGTGCTGTCATGGCTTGGGCCTGGAAGGATGCCCCTCTGCAGGAGCCCTTCTCCATAAGCACCCACTCGGCTTCTGGCTCCTTTATCCACCCCTTCACCCTCTCTGCAGTCGCTACCCAGTTGTAAAATTGCAGGTTTGGGAGGGCTCGGCCCCCCATGGATCTCGTTCTCTGCAGTACTCTCTTTGGGATCCTTGTGTTCCTCCCGCCCCAAACGCCATAATCAATTTGTCCAGTGAGTTGAAAAAGGCATTTGGAATGTAGATTGGGGTGGATCGAAACAGGAAGAGGAACCTGGGCAATATGTTCACCTGGATCATCTGCACCCTCCCTGCCAGGGAGAGTGGGAGTGTGTTCCATCTCTGCAGGTCATTTTTTACTTCCTCAGTCAGGCTGGTCAGGTTCCACTTGTGGATCCCTGTCCAGTTGTGGGTGATTTGGATTCCCAGGTAGCGAAATTTGTGCCAGGCCTGTTTAAATGGCGACCCCCCCCCCCCCCCCCCGCCAGCTCTGTCCCTCCCAGTTGTGGGTTCACCGGGATGATCTCGCTTTTGATCAGGTTACGTTTGTAGGCCAAGAGCCTTGCCACCTCCTTCTCCAGGGCGATGATCTGGTCGTCCTGGTCTGCCGCAGCTTTTACCAGCTCTTTGATGGTTTCCTCCTGGGCTTCCAGCCGCTTTCCCGCCTTGTCTAGGGCCACCTGGATAGTCGGTAGAACTTCAGCAACCACACCCTAGACTGCAGGTTGAATGCCCGACTTTGTCTCTTCCTGCTGCTCTCTCAATTCTCTTGAGAGAAACATCCTCCCCCCTGGTGTGAGGGGGCTTCTCCTGTGGCGGGCCGGTCCCTCTCGCTCTGGCGAAGTTTGAGTTTCATCGCCTCGTGCATCGGCTAGCTCGGTGGTTCGTTTATCCAGGCTTTTCCCGCTCCTGGTTTCCACATGTCCTCTGGAATGGCTGCTGTTTGACATTTTCTCTTGTTGTGTTGTGGTAGTGGTGTGGGGATATTATTTTGGGGTCGGTGGCCTTTTCCGGGTGAAAACAGTCTATTTTTCAGGTTCGTGGGAGGAGAGCCACCTGATGAGCGACTTTGCAGCAGGTTCCTGTCACCGGAGGTCCTGTTCCGCCATTATGATCATGTCTGATCATCAAGTTTAATACCATAATGCGCATTCCCCCCATTTCCCCCCATTTCCCTTGATCCCTTTGGCCTATCGAAGAGCTATATTGAATTCCTTCTTGAAATTAAACAACGTTTTGGCCTCAACTACTTTTGGTGGTAGTGAATGCCACAGATTCACCACTCAGGGTGAAGAAATTTCTCCTCACCTCAGTCTTAAAAGGTTTACCCCTTACCCTCAAACTATGACCCCGAGATCTGGACTCCCCCACCAACGGGAACATTCTTTCTGAATCAACCCTGTCTAATCCTGTTAGAATTTTGTGAGTTTCTATGTGATCCCCTTTCACTCTTCTAAACACCTAGGAATATAATCCTAACCGATTTAGTCACTCTTCATATGACAGTCCCACCACCTTAGGAATCAGCCTGGTAAACGTTTGCTGCACTCCCTCCATAGCAAGAACATCCTTCCTCAGATAAGGACACCAAAACTGCTCACAATACTCCCTGTGGATTCACCAATGCCCTGTCCAATTGCAATTAAACATATCTCTTCCTATGCTCAAATCCTCTCGCTATGAAGGCCAACATACCATTTGCCTTCTTTACTGCCTGCCGTACCTGCACGCTTACCTTCAGCGACTGGTGAACGAGGACTCCAAGGTCTCACTGAGTATCCACCTCTCTCAATTTACACCCATTCAAATAATAATCTGCCTTTCTATTTTTGCTACCCAAGCTGATGACCTCACATTTATCCACATTATACTGCCTCGGCCATGCACGTGTCCACTCACTCAGCCTGTCCAAATCACACTGAAGCATCTCTGCATCCTCCTCACAGCTCACCCTCCCACCCAACTTTGTATCATCTGCAAATTTGGAGATAATACATTTAGTTCCCTTGTACAAATCATTAATATATAACTTTACTTGGAATCTGCTGTGTGAGAACTTGTCGAAAGCATTCTGACAGCCTAAATAAACCACATCCACCAGTTCTCTCTGGTCAACTCTACTAGTTACAGGGCAGCACAGTGGCGCAGTGGTAGCACTGCAGTCTCACAGCGCCGAGGTCCCAGGTTCGATCCCGGCTCTGGGTCACTGTCTGTGTGGAGTTCGCACATTCTCCCTGTGTTTGTGTGGGTTTCGCCCCCAACATCCCAAAGATGTGCAGGTTAGGTGGATTGAACACGCTAAAATTGCCCCTTAATTGGAAAAAATGAATTGGGTACTCTAAATTTATTTGAAAAAACTACTAGTTACATCTTCAAAGAATTCTAGTAGATTTGTCAAGCATGATTTTCCTTTCTTAAATCCATGCTGACTTTGCCTGATTACACCACTGCTTTCCAAATGCTGTGCTATGGAATCCTTGATAATGGACACCAGCAACTGCATTACTTCCGATGTTAGGCTCATTGCTCTATAGTTCCCTGTTTTCTCTCTACCTCCCTTTTTGAATAGCAGGGTTACATTCGCTACCCTCCAATCTGTAGGAACCATTCCACAGTCCAAAGAATTTTGGAAAATGGCCACCAATGGATCTACTATTTTGAAGGCCACTTCCTTAAGTGCTCTGGAATGAAGATTATCAGGCCCTAGAGATTTAACCACCTTCAATCCCACTAATTTCCCAAAACCATTTCAGCATGGGTTCACTAAAGGGAAATCATGCTTGACAAATCTTCTGGAATTTTTTGAGGATGCTACTAGTAGAGTGGACAAGGGTGAACCAGTGGATGTTGTGTATCTGGACTTTCAAAAGGCTTTTGACAAGGTCCCACACAAGAGATTAGTGAGCAAAATTAAAGCTCATGGTATTGGGGGTAATGTATTGATGTGGATGGAGAACTGGTTGGCAGACAGGTGCAGACAGTGGGAATAAACGGGTCCTTTTCAGAGTGACAGGCAGTGACTAGTGGGGTACCTAAGGGTTCAGTGTTGGGACCCCAGCTGTTTGCAATATAAATTAATGATTTGGACAAACGAATTGTGTGCAATATATCCAAATTTGCCACCGACACTAAACTGGGTGGCAGTGTGTGGTGTGGGGAGGATGCAAAGAGGCTGCAGGGTGACATGGACAGGCTGGCTGAGTGGGCAAATACTATATAATCGGGGTAAATGTGAGGGTATCCACTTTGGTGGCAAAAACAGGAAGACAGATTATTACCTGACTGGTGGCAGTTTAGGAAAAGGGGAGGTGCAACAATACCTGGGTGTAATGGTGGGGCAGTCACTGAAGGTTGGCATGCAGGTACAACAGGCAATGAGGAAACCTATTGCATGCTGGCTTTCATAGCAAGAGGATTTGAGTATAGGGATGTCTTGCTGCAGTCACACAGGGCTTTGGTAAGGCCACGCCTTGAGTATTGTGCAGTTTTGGCCTCCTAGTTTGAGGAAGGACATTCTTGCTATTGACAGTGTCCAGCGAAGGTTCACCACACTAATTCCCAGGATGGCAGTACTGACATGTGAAGAAAGACTGGATCGACTAAGCTTGTACGCACTGGAGTTTAGAAGAATGAGAGGGGATCTCATAGAAACATATAAATCCTGATGGGACTGGACAGGTTAGATGTGGGAAGAATGTTCCCGATGTTGCGGATGTCCAGAACCAGGGGACACAGCCAAAGATTAAGGGGTAAGCCATTCAGGACTGAGATGAGGAAGAACGTCTTCTCTCTGGGAGTTGTCAACTTGATGAATTCTCTAACACAGAGTTGGAACCAGTTTGTTGGATATAATTCTGGTGATATGAGTGGGAGCACTGCCATTGGTGCAGAGCATTGGTTTCCCATTGGCTCTGGCTGGTCATGTGCCTCTCATCTGATTGGCTGGGACTAGTCATGTGACTGCTCACCAATTGGTCGAGAGGCAAGCAGACCCCGCTTCCGAGGCGGGGTATAAGTACCCAGGTTTCCCAGCGGTCAGCCTTTCTCTGTAGTCGACCACCGGGCTAACAACTAGCTGATTAAAGCCACAGTTTGGATCTTCATCGTGTCTCGTGTCCAATTGATGGTTCATCAATTTAATCAGCTAGAATTTGGGAATGGAGCTACACATCAAGCCTGACAGCCTCCGCACCAGCCCGCATGCTGCAAATGCGTCTGCAATCTTTAAACATTGGCAGGCGTGTTTCAACAGTTACCTGACAACTGCAGCCAGCAAACCCACCAAGGAGCAGAAACTCCACATCCTCCACTCGTGCGTGGGCACGGCGGTATATTCTTTTTTTTTAAATTTAGATTACCCAATTATTTTTTCCAATTAAGGGGCAATTTAGCGTGTCCAATCCACCTACTCTGCACATTTTTGGGTTGTGGGGGCGAAACCCACGCAGACACGGGGAGAATGTGCAAACTCCACACGGACAGTGACCCAGAGCCGGGATCGAACCTGGGACCTCGGCGCCGTGAGGCGGTTGTGCTAACCACTAGGCCACCGTGCTGCCCTACACGGCGGTATATTCAATGATTGAGGACGAAAGTGATTATGACGCGGCCATGGATATCCTGAAAGGACACTTTCTCCGGCCGGTCAACAAAGTATACGCACGGCATCTCCTGACGACTAGACAGCAGTTCCCTGGTGAGTCACTCGATGAATTCTACCAGGCCCTCACAGCTCCAGGGAGAATGTGCGCCTGTCCCCAAGTTTCTGTGGCTGAGCACATGGAACTTTTAATTAGAGACGCTTATGTTGCCGGCATGCAGTCTCCTTCTATCCGCCAACGATTGCTGGAGAAGAACTCCTCAGCCTAGCTGAGGCATGGACCCTTGCAACCTCCCTGGAGGTCGCTGACCTGAACGCCCGCGCATACGCCCCCGGCCGCGCAGCAACCCCCTGGACTTCATGGCACGCGCCACCCCCGTCCTCCGCTGACCCCGACCCCCCCCCCCAGGCCTGCGCTGCGGGATGCTCCGACAAGCTATCGGGGCCCCGCTGCTATTTTTGTGGCCTCTCTAAACACCCCCGCCCGCGCTGCCAGGCCCGCTCCGCTCTGTGTAAGAGCTGCGGGAAGAAGGGCCACTACGCGGTGGTCTGCCAGGCCAAGTCGGTCGCTGCTGTTCCGCGCAGCGACCGCGGATCGCCCCCCCCGGGGCCCCCCCAGGGCCCCGCGCACCGACCTCTCCGACCCGCCTCCCGGCCTCCGCAACAGGCCCACGATCCTCCCGACCCCCGCTCCCAGCTGCCCCGACCGGCCCGCAGACGCCACTGACACTGCCCCCAGCTGCCACGAGGTTCCCATGGGCGCCGCCATCTTGGGTCCCGGATGCCACGTGCGGGTCATGGGCGCCGCCATCTTGGGGCCCCGGCTCCACGTGCGGGTCCTGGGCGCTGCCATCTTGGGCCAACACGGAAGGCCCTGCCAGCGATTACTCTGCCACCGAGGATGATCTGGAACTCTCACCACGACTTGCTTCCATCACACTCGACCAGTCGCGACCACGTTCGCTCGCCAAGGCTACGACAACGATCCAGCTCAACGGACACAAGATGAAACGCCTACTGGACTCCGGGAGCACGGAAAGTTTCGTCCACCCCGATACGGTAAGACGCTGCGCGCTCCCCATCCACCCAGTTAAGCACAGAATCGAATTGGCCTCGGGTTCGCACTCCGTCCAAATCACCGGGTGCTGCATAGCGGACCTCACGGTCCAGGGGAGGGTTTTCAAAAACTTCAAACTCCTCATTCTCCCCTGTCTAAGCGCTCTGGCTCTCTTGGGCCTGGATTTCCAGTGCAACCTGCAGATCTTAACCTTCCAATTCGGCGGTCCTATTCCCACCCTTACTGTCTGCAGCCTCGTGTCCCTCAAAGTGGACCCCCCTTCCTTGTTTGCTAATCTCACCCCAGATTGTAAACCTGTCGCCACTCGGAGCAGACGATACAGCGCCCAGGACCGGACCTTCATCGGGTCCGAGGTCCAGAGGCTCCTTAAGGAAGGAGTTATCGAGGCCAGCAACAGTCCCTGGCGAGCCCAAGTGCTGGTAGTTCGGGCTGGGGAGAAAAACTGGATGGTCATTGATTACAGTCAGACCATCAACAGGTTTACGCAGCTGGACGCGTATCCTCTTCCCCGTATTTCCGACCTGGTTAACAGGATCGCGAAATACAAAGTCTTTTCCACGGTGGATCTTAAGTCCGCCTACCACCAGCTCCCCATCCGCAAGAGTGACCGCAAGTACACCGCGTTTGAGGCAGATGGGCGCCTCTACCACTTCCTCAGGGTTCCATTCGGTGTCACAAATGGGGTCTCGGTCTTCCAACGGGAGATGGACTGAATGGTCGACAAGCATGGGTTACGGGCTACCTTCCTGTACCTCAATAACGTCACCATCTGCGGCCACGACCAGCAGGACCATGACATCAACCTTCAAAAATTCCTCCGAACCACAAAACTCCTTAATTTACCCTACAATAAGGATAAGTGCGTGTTTAGCACCGACCGTCTAGCCATCCTCGGCTACGTAGTGCGTAACGGAGTGATAGGCCCCCACCCCGAACGCATGCGCCCCCTGATGGAACTCCCTCTCCCCAACTCCCTCAAAGCCCTCCAACGCTGCCTGGGCTTCTTCTCCTCTTACGCCCAGTATGTCCCCAACTTCGCCGACAAAGCCTGCCCCCTCATCCAGTCCACCTTCTTTCCCCTGTTGATGGAGGCCCGCCAGGCCTTTAGCCGCATCAAAGCGGATATCGCAAAGGCCACGATGCATGCTATCGATGAGTCCCTCCCATCCCAGGTCGAGAGCGACGCGTCTGACGTAGCTCTGGCGGCCACCCTAAACCAAGCGGGCAGACCCGTGACCTTCTTGTCACGAACCCTCCACACTTCCGAACTCCGCCATTCCTCGGTGGAAAAGGAGGCACAGGCCATAGTCGAAGCTGTGCGATATTGGAGGCACTATCAGGCCGGCAGGAGGTTTACCCTCCTCACAGACCAACGGTCAATGGCTTTCATGCTCGACAATGCACAGAGGGGCAAGATCAAGAACAACAAGATCTTGCGGTGGCGGATCGAGTTGTCCACGTACAACTACGATATCTTGTATCGTCCTGGGAAGCTCAATGAGCCTCCCGATGCCCTGTCCCGCGGTACCTGCGCCAGCGCGCAGATTGACCGCCTCCGCTCCCTCCACGCGGACCTCTGCCATCCAGGTGTCACCCGTTTTTACCACTTTATTAAGACCCGCAACCTGCCCTACTCCGTTGAGGAAGTCAGGACCGTCACCACGATTGCGTTGAGTGCAAACCGCACTTCTACCGCCCCGAACGAGCGCATCTGATCAAGGCATCCTGCCCTTTGAACGTCTCAGTATAGACTTCAAGGGTCCCCTCCCCTCCAATAACCGTAACACATATTTCTTGAGTGTTATTGACGAATACTCCCACTTCCCTTTCGCCATTCCCTGTCCCGACATGACCACAACAACCGTCATAAAGGCCCTCCTATCCATCTTCTCCCTGTTCGGTTACCCCGTGTACATCCACAGCGACCGGGGGTCCTCCTTTATGAGTGACGAACTGCGTCAATTGCTGCTCAGCAGGGGCATCGCCTCTAGCAGGACGACCAGTTATAACCCCGGGGTAACGGTCAGGTCGAGCGGGAGAATGGCCCCATTTGGAAGACCATCCTGCTGGCCCTACAGTCCAGAGATCTCCCTATCTCCCATTGGCAAGAGGTCATCCCCGACGCCCTTCACTCAATCCAGTCTCTCCTCTGTACTACCACTAATCAAACACCTCATGAACGTCTTCTTGTTTTCCCTAGGAAGTTGTCCTCAGGATCCCCTCTCCCAACCTGGCTGGCCACTCCCAGGCCCATCCTGCTTCGGAAGCATGTGCGGGTGCACAAGTCCGACCCGTTGGTTGAGCGAGTCCAGTTACTCCACGCCAACCCTCAGTATGCGTACATGGAGTATCCCGACGGTCGGCAGGATATGGTCTCGCTTCGGGTCCTGGCGCCCGCCGGCGTGCGGCCTTCTCCCCCTACATCAACACCTCCCCCCCCAACCCCAATTCCCCCCAGCGCTCCCGCGCCCCCACGACCCAGCGCATATACCCCCTCTCCCCCGATTACAGCGTCTCCGCCCGGGGTACGGAGACACATCTATGACCGACGCTCCCGGAGGCAAGGACGACCATCGGCCCGCCGTCACCGACTGCACTGCGACGGTCCACCAGAACACCACGGGCACCCGACAGGCTGATCGTGTCCATCTGATGCAACCATGGGACTTTATTGGACTCTATTGTAATTTTTTTTGCATCCTAATGTAGTATGTAGTATTGTTTATTTTGCCACGAGCCAGTGGGCAGCCCATATCTTCTAGATTATCTCTACTCATACCACCAGTCATCGGACCCCCCCCTCTCTTCCCCTCGCACCCCCCGCCTTCTTTCTCCACAAGGGGTGAATGTGGTGATATGAGTGGGAGCACCGCCATTGGTGCAGAGCATTGGTTTCCCATTGGCTCTGGCTGGTCATGTGCCTCTCGTCTGATTGGCTGGGACTAGTCATGTGACTGCTCACCAATTGGTCGAGAGGCAAGTAGAAGGCGGGGTATAAGTACCCAGGTTTCCCGGCGGTCGGCCTTTCTCTGTAGTCGACCACCGGGCTAATAACTAGCTGATTAAAGCCACAGTTTGGATCTTCATCGTGTCTCGCATCCAATTGATGGTTCATCAATATTCAAGAGGGAACTGGATGTGGTCCTTGTGGAAAGAGATCAAGGGGTGCGGAGAGAAAGCAGGAGTGGGATACTGAATTTGCATGATCAGCCTTGATCATATGGAATGGTTGTTCAGGCTCGAAGGGACGAATGGCCTACTCCTGCACCTATTTTCTACGTTTACTAATACTAATTTCCTTCAGCTCCTCACTGAAACTTGTATTTCTCAGAGCTTCCGATACATTATTCATGTCTTTCTTTGTGAACACAGAAGCAAAGTACCAATTTAGTTCCTCAACCATTTCCTTTGAATTCCCGTTTCTGACTGTAAAGGGCCTACATTAGTTTTTATCAAACGTTTACTTTTTACATACCTAGAGATTTTACAGTCAGTTTTTATGTTCCCCGCTAGCGTATTTTCATATTGTATTTTCCCCTTATTATTCAATCCCTTGGTCTGCCTTTGCTAAATTTTAAACTGTTCCCAATCCTCAGTGTGATGATATGCGAACTATCATCTATGTATATAATATAACCAAACCTTATGTAAACATTAGTGCCTGTATGTATAGATTAGTATTCTAGCATCCGACCACAGGTGGCATGGCGACAGGAGAATGTCACTGGGAGACACCCACATGGTGAGACAGGGTGTATTCTACCATCCGACCACAGGTGGAATGGCGACAGAAGAATGTCACTGGAAGACACCCACATGGTGAGACAGGGTGTATTCTACCATCCGACCACAGGTGGCGTCACAACAGGAGAATGTCACTGGAAGACACCCACATGGTGAGACAGGATGTATTCTACCATCCGACCACAGGTGGCGTGACAACAGGAGAATGTCACTGGAAGACACCCACATGGTGAAACACAGAACCTGGACATCAGGCACAGAACCTGGACATCAGGCACAGAGTGAAGTCACGTATTGAGCAGCTCCTAAGTCAACAGTAATTAATAGTTAATCATAGTTGTTTGTATTTAGCCGTCATAACCAACTGTAATCTTAGTAGACATCAGAGAACCCCTTTAGTATTTTAGTTAATTAATAAACAGTTTTGTTCATTTACAAAACCGTATGTTCTCTGATTACTTCAACTACAAAGTCCTCGCCACCCATGCATACAGGGAACATTACACTCAAGTCTACTGCTTTTTCTTGCTAATTTGTATGCCTTTTCTTTGAATCTAATACTATCCCTGAATTCCCTTGTAAGCAATGGTTTGGCAACAGTTCCCTTTCTACTTTTGCACCAAATAGGAATAAGCAACTTTTGGATTTCAGCCCTATTCATTCCTTGAATGTCTGCCATTGCCTGTCCACAGTCCTTCCTTTCAGTAATGTTTCCCAATCCATTTGATTTGATTTGATTTATTGTCACATGTACCGAAGTACAGTGAAAAGTATTTTTTCTGCAGCCAAGGGAACGTACACAGTACGTACATAGTAGACACAAGAATAATCAACAACATTGACAAATGGTACATTCAACAGTGATTGGTTACAGTGCAGAACAAGGGGCCAAACAAAGCAAATACATGAGCAAGAGCAGCACAGGGCGTTGTGAATAGTGTTCTTACAGGGAACAGATCAGTCCGAGGGGGAGTCGTTGAGGAGTCTTGTAGCTGTGAGGAAGAAGCTGTTCCTATGTCTGGATGTGCAGGTCTTCAGACTTCTGTACCTTCTGCCTGATGGAAGGGTCTGGAAGAAGGCAATGCTGGGTGGGAGGGGGGTCTCTGATAATGCTGTCTGCCTTTCTGAGGCTGCGGGAGGTGTAGACAGAATCAATGTGGGGGTGGCAAGTTTGTGTGATGCATTGGGCTGAGTTGATCACACTTTGCAGTTTCTTGCGATCTTGGACCGAGCAGCTGCCATACCAGGCTGTGATGCAGCCGGATAGGATGCTCTCTATCACACATCTGTAGAAGTTTGTGAGAGTCGATGCAGACATGCCAAATTTCTTTAGCTTCCGTAGGAAGTAGAGACATTGTTGGGCTTTCTTGACTGTTGCATCAATGTGAGTGGACCAGGGCAGACTGTTGGTGATGGTAACCCCCAGGAACTTAAAGCTATCGACCATCTCCACTTCGGAGCCATTGATGCAGACTGGAGTATGTGTCGTGCTACGCTTCCTGAAGTCGATGATCAGTTTCTTGGTCTTTCCAACATTTGGAGAGAGGTCGTTTTCGGTACACCATGCAACCAAGTGATTTATCTCCCTCCTGTAGTTTGATTCGTCATTGTTTGAGATATGGCCCACCACAGTCGTATCATCCGCAAACTTATAGATTGAGTTGGAGTTAAATCTTGCCGCACAGTCGTGTGTGTATAGGGAGGTACAGTGGAGGACTGAGCACACATCCTTATGGGCCCCGGTGTTGAGGACTATTGTGGAGGAGGTGCTGTTGTCTATCCTGACAGATTGCTGTCTGTTGGTGAGGAAGTCAAGGATCCAGCTGCACAGGGAGGGGTCAGTCCAAGATTGCAGAGTTTGGTTATTAGTCTTGTTGGGATAATGGTGTTGAAGACGGAGCTGCAGTCTATGAACAGCAGTCTTACATAGGTGTCCTTGTTGTCGAGGTGTTCAAGTGTTGATTGTAGAGCCAGGCAGATAGCATCCTCCGTGGAGCGATTGCGGTGACTGGCAAACCGCAGTGGATCGAGACCGTCTGGGAGGCTGGCAGTGATCCGTCTCATGACTAGCCACTCAAAGCATTTATGATAACAGACGTCAGGGCCACCAGTCGGTCGTCGTGGAGACAGGCTACCTTGTTCTTCTTTGGTACTGGTATTATGGTGGTCTTCTTGTAGGAGGTGGGGACCTCAGAGCGGCGGAGTGAGGTGTTGAAGATATCTGCGAATACACTCACCAGCTGTAATAGTGGGTATGGGTGTGTCCAGGGCTGCTGGGGCGGGTGGCACTGATGCATTAGCTGACTTTTCAAAGCGGGCATAGAACTTGTTCAGATTATCGGGTAGGGATGTTCCAGCCCCAAATATTCCGCTTGGCCTGGTCAGTGCCATTTCATGTCCCATACTATCATAGTTACCTTTATTGAGATCCAGGACACCGGTCTCAGAATCAGCTACCTCACTAATCTTCTTAATAAAGAATTCTACCATATTATGGTCACTCCTCCCCAAGGGTTCTCTCACAACTAGATTGCCAACTAATCCCTTCTCATTGCACAACATCCAGTCCAAGATGGCCTGTTCCCTTGTTGGTTCCTCAACATATTGGTCCAGAAAACCATCCTGTGTGCACTCCAGAAATTCCTCCTCTATTGTTCTGTGACTAATTTGACTCACCCAATCTCTATGCAGATTAAAGTCATCCGCAATCACAGGGGTTCCTTTATCACATACATCTCTGATTTATCTAATGCTATTCTCAATATTACCACTGCAGTTTGGTGGTCCCTATACCACGCCCACAAATGTTTTTTCCCCTTGGTCTTTCTTTTTTTTTTTTAAGGGGCAATTTAGCGTGGCCAATCCACCTACTCTGCACATTTTTGGGTTGTGGGGGCGAAACCCACACAGACACGGGGAGAACGTGCAAACTCCACACGGACAGAGACCCAGAGCCGGGATCGAACCTGGGACCTCAGCGCCGTGAGGCGGTTGTGCTAACCACTAGGCCACCGTGCTGCCCTTCCCCTTGGTCTTTCTTAACTTGGCTCAGATTCCACATCATCTGTGCTAATATCTTTCCTCAATATTGTATCAATATCTTCTTTAATCAACAATTCAGCTCCACCTCCTTTTCCTTTTTGCCTGACCATCTAAAAGTTGAATAGTCCTCATTGTTTAGTTCCCATCTTTGGTGTCCTTGGAGCCACGTCTCTGTAATCCCAATTATATCATATCCCTTTAAATCTACCTGCGCAACTAATTCATGCATTTTATTTCGAATGCTCCGCGTGTTCAGTGCAAAACCTTAAGGCTAGTCCTTTTAACGTTTTTTGTCCTGTCCCTACTATTTTTTTTACAGTGTCATTATCTGATACAGGCCCTTGTTTTCTCAGCTTATCAATTTTCTTATTCTCCTTGCTGTGTTTTTCTCTGTTCTTGATTCTCCCTGCTCTGACTCCTTACATAGGTTCCCACCCCCCTGCCATATTAGTTTAAACCCTCCCCAACCGCTCTAGCAAGTATCCCAAGGAAATCAGTCCCGATCCAGCCCAGGTCTAACCCGTCCAGTTTGTACTGGTCCCATCCCCCTTAGAACAGGTCCCAATGCCCCAGGAATCTGAAATCTTCCCTTTCACACCATCTCTTCCGCCACGAAGTAGGCCCTCCAGCCCATCGAGTCGGTGCATAGAAATCAGTGTTGGAACTGTAGAAGAGCTGAGTTCAAAGCGGAGAGATAAGAGTACAATCTACGCCCATATGGAAAAAGTCTTGGCCAAGGGGTTATTTAAATGGAATAACACAAAGGGGAAAAAGCAGTATATCCCACGGCAGGGTTAACGGGGTACAGCAGGAGATGAGGAAGAGAGGGCGACAGCTGGAAAGTGGAACTCTTGAGAAAAAAGAAGCACAGTACTCCAATCTAAAAACTGTTGGGTTTTGAATACCTCAGAGGACAACTGCACCTGCCAGTCAAAAGACTCTCTCAAACCTAAAGATAACATGCGGGTGGTAACTCCTGGCTGGTTTGAACTCACAGAGTTACACTGCCTGGGAATGTAGTTTTGGGAAGATACACAGATGGGAATGGGGTGTTTCTTTTTAAATTAATAAATATTCTTTCATGATAAATTACAGCAAGTCTGGTCCTTTCCCTTGGATTGCATATCTTTCCTCACATCATATCAAATTAAAATATACACCGGTCGCAACCGGTGTTCGAGATACCCAAAAATTTAACATTGGCGGGATTCATAACAAATCTAATCGAAAGCCCTATGAACGTCAGTGTCTGGTATATCAACAGCCCTTGCCTGCCCTTCCTGTTCTTTCTCACGGTCAGAGTCTCCGAGGGTTCTCCCCCGAGCCCTGTCCCAGTGTGTGATCAGGGCAAGTGTTCTGGGGGAATCATAAACCCGCTTGGTGGGGAGCTTTAATCTGTCAATGTAGGCACCTGTATTGATCAATAGGATCAACCCCTGACAGGCTGAACAGAGATGAAAGGATACATGGTGATCATGTGACCAGGGGCTGGATTGTCTGGTTGCCGATGCCGAAATCACGTTCAGTGATCGGTCAGAGAATCAAAGTGCCTGACTGAATCGGGGACGGTGCGCTTTTGTGATGCTCCGCCCCCTCCAAAGCAACGTATCGACGGCCTCAGGCCCCATCCCCCGATGCTCCGCCCCCGACCGGCTGAATTCCCGCCGGCGTCGGTCCCATGTGGTCTCATCCATCGGGAACTCGGGGGGTGCTTTAACAGGGGTTGGGGGCATTGTGGGGGGGGGGGGGGGGGGGGGGGAGTGGTCCGGGGCACATGAGCCAGCCAAAGGGGAGGGCACTATTTCTCGGGCCTGGTCCACGAGCGGCCTCCGCCGGGTAGGATGGCGCGGCCGCTGCAGGTCGCCATCGTGCGCAGGCACGACCACGGACCCGGCAATTCTCCGGGCTGTATCGGCAGCTAGAGCCGGGTGCCATTTTTTCTAAAGCACCCCCGTTCCCACGCCGGCATGGGGACATGCTTCACAATCGGAGAATCCAGTCCCAGGTTTCCCCTGGGCTGCCCCCATATGACCAGGTTTCCTCTGGGCTGCCCCCATATGACCAGGTTTCCTCTGGGCTGTCTCTCCCCCCACCCCCACCAGGGGTGTGGCCCACAGCCTGACGCTCACCCTCATCACTTTGTTACAGACGGGGCTTGGACCGGCTGAACATTTTTAATTTCAGTAGTTCAAATTTAAACATCTGCCACGGTGGGATTCGAACCTGGGACCCCAGAGCATTACTCTTAGGTTTGTGGTTTCCCAGTTCAGTCACCCATACCACTAGGGGGGGGAACCCAAAGCAGTTTTAATTCAGGAGGTAGCCCAGGAAGGCGGCGTGTGGCTGCATACAGGTACCTTTTTGAGAGGCCGAGTTGTTTATGGCTCGTGGCAGTGCTAGGTGAGTTTGGGGGAAAAAAAGTCAACACCTTTGGGTGTTGAAAAGAGAAAGTGCTGGGAAAGGCTCAACAGGTTGGGCGGCATCTGTGGGGAGAGAAGGGGAGCTCAGGGCCAGAATTATCCAATCGTTGGGGATTCTGTTCCCGCCGGCAGTGCACCCCTCCCACAAGTTTGCAGGTTTCCCAGCGGCTTCAATGGGAAATTCCATTGACAAGCGGTGGGAAGAGAGAATCCCACCGCCAGTGGACGGCATGCCGCTGGGAAACACGGGACGAGGGTAGCAGGGAATCCAGCCCCAGGTTTTGAGCCCAGTAGGACTCTTCCACATTGACTCGAGTTTTTATTGCCACAAATGCTGCCAGGCCTGCTGGGTTTTCCCAGAACCTTCTGTCGTTATTTCAGATTTCCAGCATCTGCAGTATTTCTTGATCTCAAGAAGTGGGAACAGAAGTAGTCCCATTTGGCCCATCGAGTCTGCCCCACCCATTCAATGAGATTGTGACCGCTCTGATGTGCTAATCCCCAACTCCATTTCCCCGCCTTTTCCCCATAGACCCTCGATTCCCTCACTGATTAAAAATCTGCCTGTCTCGGCCTTGAACATACCCAGCCTCTGCAGTCTTCGGTGTTCGATTTAAATGAGTTTGGGAGCACCGTTTACACAGGGAGGGTGGAATTTTCCCACTCCCCTTGCTATGTGTTCCGCAATGGCCTGCCATTGGCCGGTGGTGGGATTGTATGGCCCCGTCACTGTTGACAGGGTTTCCAGTTATTTGCACCGGCGAATGCGTCGGGGGGGGGGGGGGGGGGGGGGGGGGAGTCCGGAGACTGCACTTGCCAGGAGCCCACGGGGCATTATCATATTCCCAGAGGTGGCCATCCTAATTTCTGCCTCTGTATTCGCCCTTCGCTTGAAGGTGCTAAGGTGCTGAGAAAGAGAGAGAGAGAGGTGGGTGGGTACAGCTGAGGTAGGTTGGCAGTGGATGTGCCCCAAGAATATAACAAAACCACTTGATGACTGAGGGGTGGAAGGCCAGTACTGACAATCTATTGAACAGCAGTTGGGAGGGGACCTCAATGGAGGTAGCCACCTGCCCTAATTTTGGGGCTGGGGGGGGGGGGGGGCAACAGTGCTGCTATCACTGGAAAAATACCCCTACGAGGGGCCTTGATTACTGAAATCAGACGCAGCTTCATCCATTCACCCAGGCTGCCATTCTGCACCAGTCCCGCCCTTGAGGAAATGTGTGTGGGGGAAGCCTCAGGCGGATTGCTGCCCTGACACTGTATAATACTGCCGTGTGCCCCAGCGATTGGCTGATCGAATCACACAGAATGTTCCTTAGGCTGTTTGCGATAGGTAGAGTACTGAGTACGTCTAGTGTTTGATGTGATTCAGTGACTGGGCAGCACTTGCTGAGCAATCTTGGGTGTGTTAATAGGTACGTTTTAAGATAATCAGTCGAGCTCAGATCGTGGCTCATATATACTTGCTCAAAGTGATGTACATTCATGTACTGGGGTGCATTCTTTGCAAAGAAGAGGAATATACTCAAGTGTTGCACCTTTCTTTTTTTTTTTAATTTTAGAGTGTCCAATTAATTTTTTCCAATTAAGGGGCAATTTAGCGTGGCCAATCCACCTACCTTGCACTTTGGGTTGTGGGGGTCAAACCGGCTCTATGCAGATGAACAAGGCCGTTGTCCAGATCTTGCATGGCTGGGTGGAAGCAGTGGCACTATTTCTGCTGGGCTCATCCATCTGGTAGCGATTGTTGGTCTTGAACTTGTCTGTCTGGTTGTTATGCTGCACTTGGGTTGGCATAGGCCGGGTCCAAAACAGACAGAAATCATGGTTGCATTGTCTTTTAACTGGCTTGAGTTTTCCCCACCCCTTTTGTGGGCAGCTTCTGGGTCACTGTCAATCAATTCCTCAGAGCTCCACCCTCTGATAGGTCACATCCAATCAGGGGCTGCCACATCACTTTTGGGGTGGGTATCAGTGGCCAATCCTGGGAGGGCTCCGAGGGGGACCTCGGTGCCGCCTAGTCTGGAAGATGATACGATGGACCTGATGGTCCCATTGTTATTTTAATCGCCTTGAATGGCCCATTTGCAGGTGTGAATTCCTGCATACTTCTGGGCTGCCGTTTGCAAAGATACAAACTGCAGCTTGTCTGTGTCCCAAACCTGGCCATAATTCCCATCATTCTTTGCAGGTGGCCATCTCAGATGGCTACAAATCCACCTAACCTGCACATCTTTGGACTGTGGGAGGAAACCGGAGCACCCGGATGAACATTACACAGACACTGGGAGAATATGAAGATTTCACACAGTCACCCAAGGCTGGAATGGAACCTGGGTCCCTGCTTGGGAGGCAGCAGTGCTGACCAGCTGTGCCACCCAACCATTGTCACCACCAATTGCCCACAACTTGCCAATCAATCGGCGCCCTTTTCTCCAGCAGTATGATTGTTGCACGAATTTGAAAGGGGCGTTCTTGCGTTTGTCCTGATAAGTGCCAGACAAACAGCTGAGGCAACCCATCTCTCGTTCCAGCGATACTGTGCAAGCTCAGCTACAACCATATTGAATAGCAGGGCAGGCTTGAGGAGCTATATGTCCTTTTTCTTACATCGCTCCTTGGTGTACCCGTTTCTTCTTTTATATTTCTCCTAGCCTACTGGAGTAACATTCTTCTTGGCATTTGTTTTTTTTAATTTAGAGGTTTTTTTTCCAATTAAGGGGCAATTTAACGTGGCCAATCCACCTACTCTGCACAACTTTGGGTTGTGGGGGTGAGGCCCACGCAGACACGGTGAGAATGTGCAAACTCCACACAGACAGTGACCCAGAGCCGGGATTGAACCCGGGTCCTTGGCGCCGTGAGGCAGCAGTGATAACCACTCCGCCACCATGCCGCCCTCTTCTTGGCATTTGTGTACGTCATTTCCTTTAGCTATGTACTGCCTCAGCTCTTCATCTGTTGACTCGAACACTCTGATGGTTTTCCTGGCCTACCTCGGATCTTCGACCCTCTGTAAGCTCAAGCCCGTACAAAACCCTGCAGCCTGTATCCAAGCTTCCAACAAGCCCCTTTCGACCATAACCATCCCCCTCGTGTTGCTGACCCACACCAGCTCCTGGACAGCGGCCCTGATTTTGAAATTCTCATCCTTGCCTTCAAACCTTTTCCTCACTGCTACAACTCCAGTGCCCTCCCACGACGACCCTCCAAGATCTCAGTGCTCCTCAGATTCCAGCCTCTCGAGTATCATCAACCCCCCTTGCTCCAACCACAGCTTACAGGCTCCGCCATTGGCAGCCGGGCCTCCTGCTGCCTGGGATCCTGAGCCCTGGAATCTCCCCACTACACCTCTTCCCCTACTACACCTCTTCCCCTGACCGTATGGACGCAATGTTATACGGGTGGCACGGTGGTGAGCATTGCTGCCTCACAGCGCCGGGGCCAGGGTCAATTCCAGACTTGGAATTGTGTGAAGTTTGCACTTTCTCCCCGTATCTGCGTGGGTTTCCTCCAGGTGCTCTGGTTTCCTCCAAAGATGTGTCGGTTAGGTGGATTGGACAGGTTAAATTGCGCCTTAGTGTCCAAATGGTTTGGTGGGATTACAGGTATAGAGTGGGGGAGTGGGCCTAGCAAGGATGATCTTTCAGAGGGTCGGTGCAGATCGTTGGGCCTCCTTCTGCACTGTCGGGTTTCTGTGACCACGGCATTTATCTTACTTCCCCACCATTATAACCCAGCAACAACAGCAGTTTGAAAGGTCATGAGGGGTTGGGATTGCAATCAGATCAGCCGTGATCTTATTGGGTAAGCGGAGTGGATCCAATGGGCAGAGTGGCCTATAGTCATGCTCCAACTCTTATCTCATCGTGTGGCATGGTGTCAACGTTTTCTTTGAGGACGTTCCCATCAAGCACGTTACATTGCATCTGCCGTTTAAGACGGGGATGAGGCGGCACAGTGATTAGCACCGCTGCCTCACAGAGCCCGGGACCCGGAATCAATTTCGGCCTTGGGCCTGTGCAGAGTCTGCACATTCTCCCCGTGTCTGCGTGGGTTTCTTCCAGGTGCTCCGGTTTCCTCCCACAGCCCAAAGATGTGCAGGTTAGGTGGATTGGCCATAACACAATTGTCCTTAGGGTCCAGGGATGTGCAGGTTAGGTGGGGTTATGAGGTTACAGGGATAAGGAGGGGGAGTGGGTCTAGGTGATTTTCAGAGTGTCGGTGCAGACTCGATGGGCTGAAAGTACTCCTTTAGCTCTGTAGGAATTCTATTCTTTTTTTTATAAATTCAGAGTACCCAATTCTTTTTTTTTCCAATTAAGGGGCAATTAAACGTGGCCAATTCACTTACCCTGCACATCGTTTTGGGTTGTGGGGGTGAGACCCACGCAGACACGAGGAATTCTATTCTATTCAATTTCTTCTCTCGCAGGGTGGTCAGTCTGTGGAATCCACAACCGCTCCCCGTCCCCGAGAGGCTGTGGGTCAATTAATATAATCAAGGCCAGATTTCTGATTAACAAGCGATATGGGGCTGAGGGATTGGGGGATATTATGGAACTGGGGGTGGAAGGGATGACGTGAGGATGAATGGAGTCCAGTATTCCTATTCCCAGGGATGTATCAGTCGGTTAAAAACAGTGTGGAATGAGTTTGTGCAGGCTGCCGGACTGTGAAAGAGGATCCATTCCTTTTTGGGTTAATTGTTGTTCTTGTGAAGTGATTTTTTTTTCTTTCAATCGCTCCCACTTGCCCCTCTCTTTGTCTCACAGCCCGGATGGGTTTAAAGTGCTCAGCCTTCGCCTCATTCCTTTGAGGTCAGCCTCACCTAGGTTCCAAACTCGAGTCCTCAAACTCAATATCAAACTCTACCATGGTTCTGGCTCATTCCCCCTCACTGAGACTAGGTTTTTTTATACCCTCGCCTCGGGAGGAGCAATGAATGCATGCCAGCGAAGCCCACATCCCTTCAACGGATAAAACAAGAATGTTCCCTTTGAGAAGGTGGTGGGTGAGCCGCCTTCTTGAACCGGCTGCGGTCCCTGTGTGGTGTGGGTAACACCCACAGTACTGTCAGGGAGGGAGGTCCAGCGACAGTGAATAGACTAGAAAAGAGCTTTATTGTCCACACAAAAGTGGGAATTAGTCTTTGGCTTCCTCCAGTATAACATATAATCATAAGTTAAAAAGTTATTTCATGTGTAGCTACATTAATAGGTTTGTGCATATGTAATATACATCCCCAACCATACAAGCATAACACATTATATACTCTGCTATTAAAGTACTGCCTGCAGTTAAAATAAATAAAAACAGCAGGTCAAATTTACATTATGTTATTTAGTAAGCTCATGGCACTGGGAACAAAAGGCCTCTTGAACAGGTTTTTCCTGGCGATCCACATTCTAAAGTGACGGCCCAAATGGGCTCTTTCAAATTGACGATAAAGAGTGAGAGGGATCGCCGATGATGGCCTGAGCTTTCCTCTGAACCGCGTTGTTAAATAAATGATCGAGCTGTGTCTGCTGTCCAGCAATCAGTTTACCTGCAGTGTACATGTCATGTTGACTGTTAAAATACTCTCCACCTGAGTCTTGTATACCTTCTCGGAAACAGGGTTCTCCAGTCCCTCAGCCAGCCGAGTGTTTCTCTGCTGCAAGCCACATTCTCGCTCTTCCCGCCGCTTGCCATTGGGATTTCCCATTGAAGCCACCTGACGATGCCAGCAGAGGGTTGCGCTGCCAGCAGTAAAAGAGAATCCCTATGGCCGGAGAATTCAAGCCCTTGTCTCGCTCCAAAACCCTTTCGGCTTTCTGTCTGCGTGGGTTTCCTCCGGGTGCTCCAGTTTCCTCCCACAAGTCCCGAAAGACGTGCTGTTAGGTGAATTGGACATTCTGAATTGTCCCTCAGTGTATCTGAACAGGCGCCTGAATGTGGTGACTAGGGGATTTTCACAGTAATTTCATCGCAGTGTTAATGTCAGCCTACTTGTGACAATAAAGATTATTATTATTATTATTAATTAATTAAAAGCAGACGTGACTTAAAGACACGGTCGGAACTTAGCTTCTGGTCTATATGTGTTCCCAGATATTTGTAAACACTCTACAACCGCTACCGGGGCAATTTAGCGTGGCCAATCCACCAAGCCTGCACATCTTTGGGTTGTGGGGGCGAAACCCACGCAAACACGGGGAGAATGTGCAAACTCCACATGGACAGTGACCCAGAGCTGGGATCGAACCTGGGACCTCGGCGCGGTGAGGCAGCAATGCTAACCACTGCGCCACCATGCCGCCCCTCTGGGTGTCCTTATACACTGAAAGTGAGCACGCAGGTTCAGCAAGAGGTTGAGGAGGCAAATGGTGTGTTGACCTTCATTACAAGGGGACTTGACTACAGGAGGAAGGATGTCTTACTGCAGCCTGCACGGGGCCTTGGCAAGACCACACCCAGAGTACTGTATGCAGTTTTGGTCTCTCTATCTAAGAAAATATATTTTTGCCACAGAGGGTGTCAGCGAAGGTTCACCAGGCAGAGTCCTGGGACGGCAGGATTGTTGTACGAGGAGAGATTGGGTCGACTGGGCCTTGTGTTCGCTGGGGTGCAGAAGAATGAGGCTGCTCTCTAAAATTCTGACAGGGCCGGCCAGACTGGATGCCGGGATGTTCCTTCCTCTGGCTGGAGTGGGTGTAGAACAAGAGGTCACTCTCTCAGGATACAGGGTCGGCTATTTAGGACCGAAATGAGGAAAAGCTCTTCACTCGGAGTGTGGTGAGCCTGTGGAATTCTCTACCATAGAAAGGCCACGGGGGTCAGTCACTGAATATATTAAAGAAGGAAATGGATTGATTTCTAGATTCAAAAGGCATTAAGTGGTATGGGGGGGGGGGGGGGGGGGGGGGGAAGAGAGGGAGTGTGACGTAGAGCTAGAGGATCAACCCTGGTCATGTTGAATGGCGGATCAGGGTCGAATGGCCTACTCTTATGTTTCTATTTTGATGCAGTGACAGTGAAGGAACGGCCAATAGACTTATAGACTGCACAATAGCATAGTAGTTAGCACTATGGCTTCACAGGGCCAGGGTCCCAGGTTCGATTCCCGGCTTGGGTCACTGCCTGTGCAGAGTCTACACGTTATCCTCGTGTCTGCCATGGTTTCCGCCGGGTGCTCCGGTTTTCTCCCACAAGCCCCGAAAGACGTGCTGTTGGGTAATTTGGACACTCTGAATTCTCCCTCTGTGTACCCGAACAGGCGCCGGAATGTGGCAACTAGGGGATTTTCACAGTAACTTCATTGCGGTGTTAATGTAAGCCTACTTGTGACAATAAAGATTATTATTATTGTTATAAGTCAGCATGGTGTGTGGGAGAACTTGCAAGTGGTGTTTGTTTCCCAATTGTCTGCAGACCCTTGTCCTTCTAGGTGGTGGAGGACACGGGTTTGGAATGTGCAGTTGAAGCACCTTGGGAGCTTCCATTTGGTGAAAGCTGCTTCATAAATAGGTTGTCGATGATAAAATGAGCCCCAAACTAGATCCCTCCGAATACCACTTCCTGCACCCCACTAGGCTGACCAACTGAGTGCCAGGTGAGGACCACCTTCTCAAACCTCTGCCAACCTGAGTTTCATGACCTTTTATTACATCACAAGGTGTCCTCTCCAAGTTATGTGGCAGCAGTGCTAACCACTGAGCCACCGTGATGCAAATCTTTGGTTGCTGTTGGGCATCCTGTGGATTCAGACCTACCATTGGTCCATGGGGCACCCTGGGGTGCTGAGCTCAAACTTTAGTTTTAGAGGAGGCACCTTTGGGTGCCAAACCTGCATTTGGTTTCTGTGGGACCCCTTTGGGGTGCCGATATCAGCTTTAGGTCTTGTGAGGCAAACAACGGTGACAAGTGCACCTTTCATTGCTGTGGGCACCCTCGTGTAGGGTGACAAGCTGACACCACATTGCTGTGAGGAACCCTTGCATGCCAAGCTCACCCATGAATGCCAAGCTCCACGTGGCTGCCATGCTGTGCCCTGAAGGTGCCAAGCTCATATTTCATTTCAGTGTGTGCCACGGTCCATGTTTAGTTGCCATGGTGGGTCCATAGGTGTCAAGCTGACATTCGGGTGCTATGGGGCGCCCCTTGGCTGCCAATTCCATATTTGGCTGTTGTCAGGGCACCCTTGGGTCCAGTTCCGTGGTTGGGTACCGCAGGAGCACCCTTGGGCACCAATTGCATGTTTGATTGCTGCAGGGCACCCTTGGGTGCCAGCTCCACGTTTTGTCATTGTGGGGCACCCTTCGGTGCCAACTCGCATATTCGGTCACTGTGGGGCACCCTTGGGTGCCAAATCCAGGTTTGGCTGCAACGGGGCACCCTTGGGTGCCAAGCTCCCCTTTTGGCCGGGGCACCGATTGCCTTGGGTGGCCGCTGGGGGCGGCGTTCGCCCGCCCACCCACCTGCCGGTCTGGGGAGCCAGGGTCCCCGCGCACCCTTTGGGTGAGTGAGCCCTACCTGCGAGCGGATGCCAGCCCTTTCCTCCGCGCCATCTCCCGTGCGCCGGCTGGAGCCGATCTCCATGGAAACGGCGTCTCCCGGCGAGACCAACAACGCCCCTCTCACTCCACGCCCCGCCCCTTCCCGCGGACGCTGACTGACAGGCGGGGAGGGGGGGAACACGCGCCGGCACCACGGAGATGACGCGCCGTCGCCACGGAGATGACGCACGCGCGCGCCAGCCGCCCGCATCCTTTGAACGCGGTCTCCATGGAAACGGCAGGCGGTCGATCAACGGCCGCCCGCCATGGATAACCCGCCCCGACGGTCCGCCGACACACTGTTTTAGAGGGGGGGGGGGGAGCGGAGAGAGCGCGGCATTGCTCGGAACAAAAAAACTGAACCACCGAACGGTGTTGAACAACCGAGCCGGCCGACTCACCCTCCCCCTCTCCTCCTCCGGCAGATCCGATTGGTTTGTCCCCGCCTCAACCACCCGTCAATCAGAGCGTAACTGCGGCTTCCCTGCCGTTCATGGCTGGCGGAGGGCGCATGGGCGGAAGGACCCGGCCCTGAGCCCCGCCCCCTCCTTCCATTGGACACTTCCGATGTCGATCAATGTGAGCCCCGCCCCTACCGGTGCTGATTGGCTCTCCCTGCTGCAGACACAAGGGGCGGGGGTGGAAGGGGATGACTGGCGGGTGTAGTGGGGGAATGATATGGGGGGGGAATGATATGGTGGGGGGGATGATATGGGGGGGGATGATATGGGGGGGGATGATATGATGGGGGGGATGATATGATGGGGGTGATATGATGGGGATGATATGATGGGGGGGTGGATATGATGGGAATGGGGGATATTGGGTGAGGGGATGGGGGGTTATTGGGTGAGGGGATGGGGGATATTGGGTGAGGGGATGGGGGGATATTGGGTGAGGGGTTGGGGTGAATATTGGTGAGGGGATGGGGGTATTGGGTGAGGGGATGGGGGGTATTGGGTGAGGGGATGGGGGGTATTGGGTGAGGGGATGGGGGTATTGGGTGAGGGGATGGGGGGATATTGGGTGAGGGGATGGGGGTGGGTGGGTGAGGGGATGGGGGGTAGGTGGGTGAGGGGATGGTGGGGTGGGTGAGGGGATGGGGGTATTGGGTGAGGGGATGGGGATATTGGGTGAGGGGTTGGGGGGATATTGGGTGAGGGGTTGGGGGGATATTGGGCGAGGGGATGGGGTATTGTGTGAGGGAATGGGGGATATTGGGTGTGGGGATGGGGGGATATTGGGTGTGGGGATGGGGGGATATTGGGTGAGGGGTTGGGGGGATATTGGGTGAGGGGATGGGGGGATATTGGGTGTGGGGATGGGGGTATTGGGTGAGGTGATGGGAAGAGATTGGGGGAGGGAAGGGGATGATTGGTGGAGATAATGGGCGGGGGTATAAGAGGGAATATTGAGTGGGGTTAGCGGCTATTTGGGGGGATCGGAGTGGGTATTTGTGTGGGAAATCACTGCAGCAGTTCGACGGGCAGTCACCTAGGCCCAACCATCTTCAGCCGTTTCATCAATGACCTTCCTTCCAACCTTAGGCCAGGCGTGGGGACGTTTGCTGATAATTACTTCATGTTCAGTGCCATTTGCGACTCCTCAGATGTTGAAGCATTCCATTTGCAAATGGAGCAAGGCCTGGACAATATCCAGGCCTGTATTGACAAGTGGCAAATGTTCCGACACTCTGGATGAGTGTGCTGTCAATTCAGTCCCCACAGGCCACCGAGTCCCCATGTAAATGAAGGAAGAAATAATTTGTACAAAGTTTTTGAGGCCTTTGGCCCTCGACTGCTCCAATGATTTACAGGCACAAGATTTGTAAGTGAAACACAAAAAAACTGTTCAATTATAACAAGATAAGAGCATGTAAAGGTGATAATAGAACAATGGTCTGCTAATCTAATTATTCCCCTTCACCGTCCCACCCTTATAGGGATCTTATAGAAACATTTAAAATTATGAAGGGAATCGATAGGATAGATGCGGGCAGGTTGTTTCCACTGGCGGGTGAAAGCAGAACTAGGGGACATAGCCTCAAAATAAGGGGAAGTAGATTTAGGACTGAGTTTAGGAGGAACTTCTTCACCCAAAGGGTTGTGAATCTATGGAATTCCCTGCCCAGTGATGCAGTTTTGCTCCTTCATTAAATGTTTTCTAGATAAAGATAGATAGTTTTTTGAGGAATAAAGGGTTATGGTTTTCGGGCCGGAAAGTGGAGCGGGGTCCACAAAAGATCAGCCATGATCTCATTGAATGGCGGAGCAGGCTCGAGGGGCCAGATGGCCGACTCCTGCTCCTAGTTCTTATGTTCTTATCAGTGGAAACACTGGCTGCTCTGTTTACCTGGAGTGACCTCCAGCCAAGATATCAGAGAGAGAGAGAGAGATGCACCCTTTTCTGGAAGAGATATTCTTCTCAGCCCCCGAGTTCAGATCAAACTGAAACTCAAACAGTCACACAGCAAGGAACTTTCTAGAACAGTTAGCATTGCGAATCTTCCAAGTCTCGGGATTTCAATGGAACCGATTGGCTCCTGGCTAAGCCCATCAAATTGTTATCACTGGACAAGGCCAAATAGCCCATTGTTTAGGGGTGTGTACGACAGTCATCATTTGGACCAGTCCAAATAGCACCTGACACAGGGGTTTGTGCTTGTTTAAAAATAAAGACTGGGATACAATAAAAGCCAGAAGAACAGAGAATAAAGGAATTATACAAGAAAAGCTAGATTTAAACAGGGAAAGAAAGGTTTAACATTAAGATACCAACACAAGTGACATTCCCCACCACGCAATTGTCAGGCAATGAATCAAATCATCGCCCCTTGACATTCTGTTCAATGGCCATCACTGAAACCTAATATCCTGGGAGCTACCAGCAACTAGTCATATAAATACTGTGGCTACAAGAGGTGAAAGGCTGGGACTCCTGTGGCAAGCTCACCTCCTGAATCATTTTAATGCAAAGGGAATGGAATCATAGATAGAAAATAGTAGCAGGAGGAGGCCATTCACTATGATCGAGTACAACAGGCATTGTCAAACTCAGGGGCGCGACCCGCGGGTGTCGGGAGGGTCGCAGAGCTTCCGATCGCGCAAATCCACGCGCAGCAGCCGGCTTTTAATAATGCCTTCAAAATGTCCAGGAACAGATTTTAAAAAATTCGGCCACACTGCGTATGCGTGCCCGATCATCGGTGCGCATGCGCAGTGCGGCCGTTTTTTTTTATATGGTCACAGGCTTTTTTTTTTCAAGTTCAGGAGGTCAAAGGATCCATTGGGGCCAAAGGGACCCAACACCATTTCCTCCAGCAACAAACATGGTAAGAGAAAATGGTGGGTTGCGCAATTCGGCCAGCGTGGGTCGCGAAGGTCGGCCGGGTTGGGTCCCGAAGGTTGGCCGGTTGGTCAAAAATGGGTCCCCGGAAAAAAGTTTGAAAAAGACTGGAGTACAACACCCTGATCCCGTCATTCACCCCTCCATCCCTTAGAATATAAAAGTGAGGAGGTCTTGCGACAACTGTGATAATGATTGTCGTATAGACCCTTCTGGTTCACGAATGTATTTTAAGAAAAGAAATCTGCCGTCCTTACCTGATCTGGCCCACATGTGACTCCAGACCCAACAATGTGGTTGACTCTTAAATGCCCTCTGAAATGGCCTCGTGAGCCACTCAGTTCAAGGGCATGCATGGAAAAAAAAAGGCAGTGAATTCCAGCCGTCCCCACCCTTGGGTGAAAAGATTCTTCCTCGTTCCTTCCACCAATCACCTTAATCTACATCAATTCCTGTGGATTGACCCCTCAGCTAGGGAACATAATTAGGAGCAGAAGTAGGCAAAATAATCCCTTCGATCTAGCTCCGCCATTCAGTCAAATCATGCCTGATCTCTTACTGGCCTCCCTATCTGTTCCTCAAATTCGCCAACCTCTACGAGAAGTAGTGCCTCCTCATCTCAGTTTTAAATCTACCGTCTCTCAACCATCGCCCCAGAAGGGGGAACATTTGGGGCACGATTTGACTAAATGGGAACCCAATCCCATATTCTCAGCAATAGACTTTAATTGAATGAGAGGTATTTAATATCTCTCGGCCATTGTTCCTCAGCTGTCCTCCCCTCAATGATTTGTGCCCAGCCCACTTACTCTGCCGGAAACGAGTCTCTGCTGTCACTCTTGATTTTTTGTAAACTTTAATTGGGAAACAGGAAGCGACGAATGCTGTGTTACTGGAAAAGCTGTATTGATTGAGAGGCACTCCCTGGACTTCCAGCTGCTGCTCTGCTTTCAACTCGGGTGAAATCTGCAGCAAAATAAGTGAGCAATCGCAGGCACTGTTTACATTGGGAGGGCTGGAGTTAAACCGTCTGGGGAGACTGGAGAGAGCAGGCAGGGAAGTAACATAAGAGAGAGAGAGAGAGAGGGAGAAAGAAGGTAACAGGCAGGAGTTTGCATCAACACGACAGGCAAACGGCAACGTGATTACGGCCGGATGGTCTGTATTTTTGTTGTTGCTGTGGGGTGATGTTAATGAAGTGATGGAGGCAACTTGGGACAAGTGGGAGAGACCAAGCCACGGCTGAGAGTGTCTGAAGCCTGAGCTCCGGGGAACGCAGGTGCTGACACACTTGAGGCTGAGCACACGCCGGGAGCATGTCACCTAACCTTCGCCCTCCCCAGTGTTGGCCACACCCGACTTGTCCTTGGATTTGCTCGTTAACAGGCCCGCAGAGACTGGGCTCTGCCCCGGGGACCCTCAAAGCTGGCTCAGCCCCAGTCACAGTGTCTGACAATAACCTGTGGGACTGAGGCAGCTAGGGAGGCCCAAGCAGGACTGGTAGCGAATATTGGAGGGAGAGACTGTTGACGGATATTGGAGTGAGGAGTGCGGGATATTGGAGGGATGGGAGGGGGCGGGAAATTGGAGTGAGGCAAGGTTGATGGACATTGGAGCGAGAAAGGTGGGGAATATTGGAGGGGCTTGATGGAAATTGGGGTGAGGGGCAGAGATATTGGAGGGGATGGGGGCTATTGGAGGGGATGGGGGCTATTATGAGGGGTGGGGATAGTGGAGGGAGGGGTGTTGGATATTAGAAGGATGGGTTGATGATTCGGGGAGCGGTGGGGGATATTGGTGTGGGATATTGGAGAGGGGGGATATTGGGCAGGTGGGATATTGGTGTGGTGGGATATTGGGGAGGGGGGATATTGGGGAGGGGGTATATTGGCGTGGGATATTGGGGAGGGGGGATATTGGGGAGGGGGTATATTGGCGTGGGATATTGGGGAGGGGGTATATTGGTGAGGGATATTGGAGAGGGGAGATATTGGAGAGGGGGGATATTGGAGAGGGGGGATATTGGAGAGGGGGGATATTGGAGAGGGGGGACATTGGAGAGGGGGGGGATATTGGAGAGGGGGGGGACATTGGAGAGGGGGGGACATTGGAGAGGGGGGGACATTGGGGAGATGGGATATCGGTGTGGGATATTGGGAAGGGGGGATATTGGTGTGGGATATTAAAAGGAGGGGTGGGGGATATTGGGAGGGATGTGGGCTCTTGGAGGGGGTGAAGCACCTTGGAGGGAGAGGTGGGGGTTACTTGGGGAGGGGGTACATTGGTGGGAGGGGGAGCGAGACTGCAGTGTTGCAGTACAGAGGGATCTGGGTGTCGTTATACATGATAATGAAAGTTAGTATGCAGTTGATTAGGAAAGCAAATTGAGTGACATTGCCCTTGAATGCAAAGGGAATAGAAACGCATGTAGAAAATAGAAGCAGGAGGAGGTCATTTGGCCCTTCGAGCCTGCTCCACCAATCATTATGATTATGGCTGATCACTGAGTACTGAACCCGTCTTTCCCCCATATCACATGGAGTATAAAAGTGGGGAAGTCTTGCTACCACTGTGTTAATGATTGTCAGGGGGTCACGGTGGTGCAGTGGTTAGCACTGCTACCTCATGGCGCTGAGGACTCGGGTTTGATCCCGGCCCTGGGTCATTGTCTGTATTTAGTTTGCACATTCTCCCCGTGTTTGCGTGGGTCTCACACCCACGACCAAAAGATGTGCAGGGTAGGTGAATTGACCGTGTTAAATTGCCCCTGAAATGGAAATAAATAATTGGGTACTCTAAATTTAAAAAAGATACAGATTGTCATATAAACCCATCTGGTTCACAAATGTCCTTTAGGGAAGGAAATCTGCCGTCCTTGCCTAATCTGGCCTACATGTGACTCCAGCCGCAGCAATGTGATTGCCTCTTAATAACCCTCTGAAATGGCCTCTCAAGCCACTCAGTTCAAGGGTAATTAGGTACCAATGAAATTTTTTAAAAAGGCAGTGAATTCCAGCTGCCGCCCACCCTCTGCGTGAAAAGGTTCTTTCTGATTCCTTCCACCAATCACCTTAAATCTAAGCCCCTGCCCCTATTGCTTGATCCCTCAGCTGGGGGGACATAAGAATTAGGAGCAGAAGTGGGCAATTCAGCCTCTCAAGCCTACTTCGCCATTCAATCAGATCATCATAGAGTGTAGAAGAAGGCCATTCAGCCCATCGAGTCTGCATCAGCCCTTGGAAAGAGTACCCCATTTAAGCCCATGCCTCCACCCTATCCCTGGAACCCAGTAGCCCCCACCCAATCTTTTTTATTTTTGGACACTAAGTGCAGTTAAAGTGAAGTTAGCTGTACGCTCTAATATGCAGACTTGCCAAAAAAAGTGATCACGCCCACAATGGGTGGGATTTACATCGCAACGTTTCCCGAGATTGGGAGGCGTTGCAAGTCTTGTAGATCCGGGGGGGGGGGGGTCCCCCCGGCTGCTTCACGTTGCGCCATGGAGTGCTGCTTTCCAGGTGCATTGTGGCCATTCAATCGCGTCCCTTGTCTACGTTTACTTCAACAATCCCTGTTAGTATTTTATATATCTGATGTGACCATCAATTCACTAGAGACACTATTGGAAGTAAACTGTGGTTTTAATAGTCTTACAACTGAGCCTGCCTGCGACCAGAAGAACTGAGAGCAGGCTCACGGCTGCAGCACTTTATACTTCTGGTAGTGGGAGGGGCCATGGGTGTAGCCCTGTACAGGCTCCTCATCTCCCCCTATGGGCAGAGCCGCGCAACGGCTCACATACAGAGCCCACAAGGACATAATACAATGCAATGTAATACAGTGTGAATTACAATGCAGTATGAATTCACCACATTCACCCCCTGTAAAAGAAAATCAAGTCCTGCGGGGTTAACGGGTCTACAAGTTGAGCCGGTCCGGTGGCCGAGTCGTCCTTTGGGATCGGCGGAGCACCGGGGTTGCAGCCTCTTCAGGTGGCTGGGTGGTGACGATCGGTGTGGGTATGAGGGTGGACTCCGGGGGTGTTTCGGTCCGAGCTTCATTCCTGACCGGTGTGGGGGGCACAGGAAACCTATAGGCGTGGGGGTGCCGAACGTGGGCAGGGAACCTATAGGCACAGGGCGTGGGGGGTTGGATGGGGTGTAGTGTGAGGGGTACTTTGGCGGTGGTGGTGGTGGATCCTGCAGGCGCCAGGTCCCGGAGGGAAATGGTGTCCTGACAGCCGTCGGGGTATTCAATAAAGGCGTAGTGGGGGTTCGAGTGAAGCAGTAGCACTTTCTCTACTAGCTGGTCTGTTTTGTGTGTCCGGGCGTGCTTCCGGAGGAGAACCGGGCCCGTTGTCCTCAACCAGGATGGAAGTGAAGCCCCTGTGGTAGTGCCCCTGGAGAAAATAAATAATCGTTTGTGAGGGGTCTGGTTGGCGGCAGTGCATGGAGTGCGTCGGGGAGGACCTCCTGCCAGTGAGAGGCCGGGAGATTCCTGGACCGTAGGGTCAGTAGGACGGTCTTCCAGACCGTCGCGTTCTCCCTCTCCACCTGCCCGTTCCCCCTGGGGTTGTAGCTGGTAGTCCTGCTCGAGGCGATGCCCTTGTCGAGCAGGTACTGACGCAGCTCGTCGCTCATGAAGGACGAACCCCTGTCGCTGTGTACGTAGCTGGGGAAACCAAACAGGGTGAAGACACTGTGCAGGGCTCTGATGACTGTGTGGGAGGTCATATTGGGGCACGGGATGGCAAAGGGGAAGCGGGAGAATTCGTCGATGACGTTAAGAAAGTACACGTTTCGATTGGTTGAGGGGAGTGGCCCTTTGAAATCGATGCTCAGGCGTTCAAAGGGCAGGGATGCCTTTACCAGGTGGGCCTTGTCTGGTCTATAGAAGTGCGGTTTGCAGATCGGGCAATCCCTGGTGATGGCTTTTACCTCCTCGGTGGAGAAAGACAGATTTCGTACTTTGACATAGTGGGCGAGCCAGGTGACCCCCGGGTGGCAGAGGTCATTGTGGATAGCTTTCAGGCGGTCGTCTTGCGTGCTGGTGCATGTGCCGCGGGACAGGGCATCTGGGGGCTCGTTGAGCTTCCCCGGTCGATATATGATATCGTAATTATAGGTGGAGAGTTTGATCCTCCACTGCAAGATTTTATCATTTTTAATTTTGCCCCTTTGCGAGTTGTCGAACATGAAGGCAACAGATCTTTGGTCAGTGATGAGGGTAAACCTCCTACCTGCGAGATAGTGCCTCCAGTGCCGTACGGCTTCCACAATGGCTTGAGCTTCTTTTTCGACTGAGGAATGTCGAAGTTCCGAAGCGGAGAGGGTTCGGGAGAAGAAGGCGACTGGACTACCTGCCTGATTCAGAGTGGTGGCGAGAGCGACCTCTGAGGCGTCGCTCTCCACCTGAAAGGGGACGGATTCATCCACCGCCCGCATGGCGGCTTTGGCGATGTCGTCCTTGATGCAGTTGAAGGCCTGGCGGGCCTCAGCTGACAGTGGGAAGAGTGTGGTCTTAAATATAGTGGGCGGGCTTTGTCCGCATACTGGGGGACCCACTGGCCCTAATAAGAGAAGAATCCCAGGCACCTCTTGAGGGCCCTGGGACAATGAGGGAGAGGGAGTTGTAAGGGGGGAGCATACGGTCCGGGTCGGGGCCCAGGACTCCGTTTTCCACGACATAGCTGAGGATGGCTAGTCTGGTAGTGCGGAAAACGCATTTCTCCGTATTATAGGTGAGGTTGAGTTTCTGGGCGGTTTGGAGAAATCGGTGGAGGTTGGCGTCGTGGTCCTGCTGGTCATGGCCGCAGATGGTGACATTGTCCAAGTACGGAAACGTGGCCCGCAGCCCGTACTGGTCCACCATTCGGTCCATTGTTCATTGGGACACCGATATCTCCCAATCGATATTTTCCAAACCCCCCCAATCTGAGGGTCGCTTCTCGATGGGTGGGGCGGTTTCTATGGTGCTTCGAATGCCGTGTAGTGGCGGTCCTCCAGGCGGATTGGGAGTTGGTGGTAAGCAGACTTCAGATACACCGTGGAGAATATGCGGTACTGGGTGATCTGATTGACCATGTCTGCAATTCTGGGGAGGGGGTACGCATCGAGGTGTGTGAACCGGTTAATGGTTTGGCTATAATCGACCACCATCCGGAACTTTTCCCCGGTCTTGACGACCACCACCTGAGCTCTCCAGGGGCTGTTACTGGCCCCTATGACTCCCTCACTTAGGAGCCGCTGGACTTCGGCTCTAACAAATACCCTGTCCTGCAGGCTAAACTGCCTGCTGCGAGTGGCTACTGGTTTGCAGTTAGCAGTGAGATTAGCGAAGAGTGGAGGGGGAGTCAATTTCCAGAGTCGCTAGACTTAAGATAGTGAGTGGAGGTAGGGGTCTGCCGAAGCTGAGTGTGAGGCTCTTGTGATTACATTGGAGATCGAGCCTGAGTAAGAGTGGGGTGCAGAGGTCGGGGAGTACGTACAGCTGGAAATTAGAGTAGCTGGCGCCCTGAATCGTTCGGGTCGTGACGGTGCGCCCTTGTATGTGGACCGAGTGCGAGCCCGAGCCGAGGGAGATAGTTTGCCGTGCAGGGAAGATAGGGAGCGAACAACGTCTTAACATGTCAGAATGTATGAAGCTCTCGGTGCTCCTGGAGTCGAAGAGGCACGGTGTCCTGTACCCGTTGATCTTAACGGACATCATCGAGCTCTGGAGGTGTTTCAGTTTCCTACTGTTTGCCTCTCTCTCCCTTTTTGAACTGCGCCGTCACATTAGTGTGTTTCCAATCCACCGGGACTATTTCTGAATCCATGGAATTTTGAAATATCCTAACCAATGCATCTACTATCTCCGCTGCCACTTCCCTTAATACCCTCGGGTGCAGGCCACTACGTCCCTGAGACCTATCTGCCTTTCGTCCCATCAGTTTATTCAATACCTTCTCCCCAGTGATGGTTATTGCACCAAGTTCCTCTGCATTAACTGCAGTTTTTGGAAAGTTTTTAATTACCCTCTACCGTGATGTGGAGATGCCACCATTGGACTGGGGTGAGCGCAGTAAGAAGTCTTACAACACCAGGTTAAAGTCCAGGTTTAAACCGTATGGGGGGACTGGAGAGAGCAGACAGGGATTGAGGGAAGCAACATACCAAGAGAGAGAGAGAGAGAGCGAGGAGGTAGGTAAAACATTCTTTGGAGATTTATTTGGCAAGCTGCCTGGACTTTACCACCTTGTTTTAGAGAGAGATTTCCCCACGGCAGAGTGGCTCCCAGATGACAGAGAGTCAGACACTCCCCTCCCCCATCCCACCCTGCCACAAGAACTCGCAGGGAACAAGAGACACTCCCCTGCTCTGGACACGTGCACAGAAATGCCGAGGGACAGCCAGATATTTCCTGGGGACAGGGTAATGGGCAGGAAGTGTGGGCACCAGTTTGCATCCCACAAGACCCGCCAACGGCAGCATGACAACGGCCTGTTGCTGTTGCTGTGCGTTGATGTTGATGATGAAGCGATGGAGGCACTGTGGGACACCGGGGCGGGACCACGCCACGGCTGAGAGTCTGCGAAGCCTGAGCCCCGCACCCATCCCTGCGTGCCCGGGAAACGTAGGTGCTGACACCCGTGAATCTGAGGACACGCCAGGAGCATGTTACCGCATGTTGCCTCATCTTCCTGGCATTCCCCTCCCCAGCCCCTGGCAGTGTTGGCCACACCCGACTTGGCCTTTGTTTTGTTCAGTCACGCCCACAGACACTGGGCTATGTTCCCGGGACCACAAGGAAGTGATGTTGAAAGCTAACAAAAGTTTAAATTACACGATTGTGGTGGTATGATTTGCATAGCTGCCTGCCATTGGTGCAGAACACTGGCTTACCATTGGCCCTGGTCGGTCATGTGCCTCTCGACTGGTTGGTTGAGACCAGTCATGTGACGGCTCCCCGATTGGTCGAGAGTCTGAGTTAACCCCGCCTCCAGGGCAGGGTATAAATACCCAGTACTCCCGGCGGTCGTCCTTATACTGTAATCGACCGCAGGGCTAACTTCTAGCTTATTAAAGCCTAACTTTTGTACAGCAACTCGTCTCGCGTTCGATTGATGGACTACGATATACAACTCCCCTCGCTGATCCACATCCTGGTCGGGGCTTTTATGTCTGGTAAGCTTCCTGAATGGGGAAGCTCGAATTCATCCCAGGTCACAGAGAACCTGACGGTCCACATCCTGTGACTCTCATGGGGGTAACAACAGGTGGGTTTGCTCATACTAACCAGGCCCTGGCAGTAGGGGGCGGCTCCAATCTGCATTGGCATCCACGAGCAGCAGGAAGGGGCTTACATAGAACAGTACAGGCCCTTCAGCCCACGATGTTGTGCCGACCACATCTTAATTGAAGATCCACCTAACCTACACCCCTTCAATTTACTGTTGTCCATGTGCCTGTCTAAGAGTCGCTTAAATGTCCCCAATGACTCTGACTCCACCACCTCTGCTGGCAGTGCATTCCACACACCCACCACTCTCTGTGTAAAGAACCAATCTCTGACATCTCCCCTATACCCTTCCTCCAATCACCTGAAAATTATGTCCCCTCGTGACAGCCATTTCCGCCCTGGGGAAAAGTCTCTACCTATCCACGCCTCCCATCACCTTGTACACCTCTATCAAGTCGCCTCTCTTCCTCCTTCGCTCCAGTGAGAAAAGTCCTAGCTCACTCAACCTTTCTCCATGAGACATGCCCTCCAGTCCAGGCAGCATCCTGGTAAATCTCCTCTGCACCCTCTCCAAAGCATTCACATCTGGAACATGGGCCTGATGTTTTGGCCCTGAGGGAACTCTCAACAGCCTCCAATCATACGTTTTTAACAGTGAAGCACTCCTGATTCGTGTCTTGGCAATACTGACGGGAGTCAGTGCTGTCTGAGCTTCGTTGCAGAGGGGTGTTGGAGACAGAAAGACAGGCGGGCAACTAGCTCGGTGTCCACGCTGTTATTGACAGCTTTTTATTTTTTTCTTGTTAACCTTCCAGCCACACCATGGAAAGGACCTGCGGACTCCTCACAGCGAAGAACATCCCAGGTAAAGGATCGTCCGGTTTCCTGTCACACGGAGACGGCATTGTGGGAACGGGCCCACTCTGTTGGCGTCACAAAGGGAGATGACATAGCCTGGTCTGTCCTTATGGTTGGAATATGTGTGGGCGTGTGGCTGGAGAGCATTCCAGACGGAATTGAGAGGGTTGTCATGGGAATGGCCGCGGCCCCTTACTTTCATTTTACCCCCCTGTGCCCACGGCCAATGTATTTAATGCTATCCTGATCCCTTTCCCTGTGGAGCGTCAGTGCCTGATGATCTCAAATCACTGACTCACTTAATTGACCTCACGAACCATTTCATGCCACGCTGTTTGTCAAGTAGTTGTGTGCATGTTGGTTTCCCTTCCTTCAGTGCATGGGCCAAACGTTTTTAGGCTGTTAGTTGCTCCACGGGTAACAAATCACATCTGCAGACTCAGACCGGCGTTCCCAGTATCGTGCCACACATTCCAGAATTTCAGGTCGTCTTATCAGAAGTTCAGGGTGCGGGGTCAGCGGTTTTGGGCAGGAGGTGGGGCCTGTGGGGGGAGAGTTGGTGTCAGTCTGAAGATCTTTTCCTAGCTTGCCCAGCATGTTCCGGCTATCATAGATAGTGGTCAGTATGTAGTTCTCTTTCAAAGGTTCACAGGCAAGGAAAGGGAAGTGGTTTGGGATCGTTAGGGTTTTGTACAATGGGAGTAAATGGGAATGCGTTGCGTTTGTTAGCTTCCAACACTGCCGCCCCTGACGGTACTGTTCTGTCCCCTGTCACAGTTCCCCTGCGGAGTATCTCGGTGGAGGTGGAGGTGAAGGGTTTCGTGGCTGACGTGTCTGCGAGCCTGGAGTACAAGAATGAGGAGACCAATCCTGTGGAGGCCGTCTTCGTCTTCCCCATGGACAGTGATGCTGCTGTCTACAACTTCCAGGCCGTGGTTGATGGGAAGACAATTGTGGCCAAGATTAAGGAGAAAGAACAGGTGAGAAATTGGGGTGGGGCGCAGAGTTAATTTCAGAGGCCAGTCGGTTTTGTTGTGGGCCAGGGTTTAGAGAACTCCAAAGTGTATCATGGAGTTCACCTGACCCACAACTTGTAATAGATTGTGGTATGGGGAGCACACGGCCCACTCTACAGGGGTGGTACAGCAGAAAGGGAAAGTATTTGTTAAAAGCAAAACAATGTTTATTCTATGAACTTTTTTAAACATACAGTGAACATCTTAGCAACCATCAATTCAAATACAACCCCCAAAGAATACAACACTAAGTAATCCTTAAGCTGTCCTTTTACCATCCATAAGACTTAAAAAAAGAACTTTTAACAGAAGCACATCAGGTTAAAGTCACTACTGAGAGCAGTTATTAGTTTTAAATCACCAAAGGATCGATTTACAGTCTTTAGATTACAGAGAGATTCAAACCCCTTCTGGCTGTGACTGCAGCTATCCAGCTCTGCATACAAAACTAAAACCCACCCTGCAGCAAACCGCCTAAAACGAAAGTAAAAATCTGACAGACAGCCCAGCTCCACCCACACTCTGACATTACTGATAAACACCCATTTCTTAAAGGTACATTTCTTAAACACCCATTTCTTACAGGTACTCTCACATAACATTTTGTCCAAGTGGAAGTCACTCCTTTCTCACCCCTCCCCACTCGCAGGCCAAGGACGAGTATGACGACGCCATCTCGGCTGGACATGAAGCCTTTCTACTGGAGGAGGACAGCAGCAGCAGCGACATTTTCACCTGCACCGTGGGCAACCTGCCCCCAGCTCAGAGCGCCAGCATCTCCTTCTCCTTTGTCCAGGAGCTGGCGATCGAGGCCGATGGGGCGGTGCGATTTGCACTACCCGCCGTTCTGAACCCCCGTTACACGCCGACAGGTGAGCCTCATATCCTCGCGTTATATTTGCGAGCATCATTCGGTGGAATGGTCCGGAAGGATGTGTCAGTGTCAATACTTGCACGGGGTTAGATACAGAGTAAAGCTGCCTCTACACTGTCCCCATCAAACACTCCCAGGACAGGTACAGCACGGGGTTAGATACAGAGTAAAGCTCCCTCTACACTGTCCCCATCAAACACTCCCAGGACAGGTACAGCACGGGGTTAGATACAGAGTAAAGCTCCCTCTACACTGTCCCCATCAAACACTCCCATTTAGCTACTTCGTGATCCTGATACACGGGAACAAGAGGAGGCCCATTCAGCCCCTTCTCCAGCCTGTTACACAGGAACAGGAGGAGGCCCATTCAGCCCCTTCTCCAGCCTGTTACACAGGAACAGGAGGAGGCCATTCAGCCCCTTCTCCAGCCTGTTACACAGGAACAGGAGGAGGCCCAGTCAGCCCCTTCTCCAGCCTGTTACACATGAACAGGAGGAGGGCCATTCAGCCCCTTCTCCAGCCTGTTACACAGGAACAAGAGGAGGCCCATTCAGCCCCTTCTCCAGCCTGTTACACAGGAACAGGAGGAGGCCCATTCAGCCCCTTCTCCAGCCTGTTGAACAGGAGGAGGCCGTTTCAGCCCCTTCTCCAGCCTGTTACACAGGGAACAGGAGGAGGCCCATTCAGCCCCTTCTCCAGCCTGTTACACAGGAACAGGAGGAGGCCCATTCAGCCCCTTCTCCAGCCTGTTACACAGGAACAGGAGGAGGCCCATTCAGCCTGTTACACATGAACAGGAGGAGGCCCATTCAGCCCCTTCTCCAGCCTGTTACACAGGAACAGGAGGAGGCCCATTCAGCCCCTTCTCCAGCCTGTTACACATGAACAGAAGGAGGGCCATTCAGCCCCTTCTCCAGCCTGTTACACAGGAACAGGAGGAGGCCCATTCAGCCCCTTCTCCAGCCTGTTACACAGGAACAGGAGGAGGCGATTAAGAGCATTTTGGGGTTGGACCACCTTTTGGTCAGATGGTTTATCTGTACCTTGACCTGTCCACCCACGTTGTGTCTGTAAGCCCTTTTATCCATGCCTCATGTAAATTAGTCACTATTCTTTTTTAATGTTTTGATTGACACACCCTCCGGCCTGCCTGGCCCCAGCCTGAATATCATCATGTTGGTGTTATGATCGCAGACCAGACCAGTACAGAGGCTAGAATACTGGACCGAGACCCCAATATTTTAGTATATCTTAAGACTATGCGGAAAGAATGATTCGCTCCAGGAGCAGAAAAATAGGGTTCGATGTATTTCTAAAACAAAACTTTATTATAAACATAATATTCAACTTATAGTTCCACACCTGAAAAAGAACAGCTTACAATTACCCTTTAACACACTGTACAATTTCCCATTCTACAACAAGAAAATAAGCATACAGTTCTTAATCTAGTTTCAAATTAGCAGGACATAGAATAATACCAGATTCTGTCTCTGGTTCGAACCCTTCAGACTCTGGCTGAAAGTCATCAAATAACTGCTCCGACTGGGTTGTTTCAGCCTCTTCCTCGTCTTTGGCCAAGACTGCTTTGCTTTAAAATATTATTACTCATTTTTAAAAAAAAACTATCCTACTTGGAAAGAATTAATGCAATGAGAGTCAGGCAGATCTGAACTCAAATCCTCTCTTTTTCAAAGCTCTGCAAAACTCACTGTCTCTCTGTCTTTCTGAGCTCCCCCCAGCCGTCGTTAATGGAATTTACAGTGCGGAATGACCTCCTTTCCCCAAGCAAAAAAAACAAATGATCTCTGCAGGCTGCAAAAGCACATTAATGCCCCCAGGGACCTCAGCAGTCAAACCACAGTCCATTAGCCCAGATTGAAAAACACATTCCTTGTCAATTTCACCTGCTATTTTCCCAGAAGCAAAAGGAAATCCTTTTTCACAGAATCACAGAATCCCTACAGCGCCGAAGGAGGCCATTTGGCCCATCGGGTTTGCACCGACCCTCTGAAAGAGCACCCCACCTCTTCCCACTCACCCGCTCTATCCCCGTCACCCCACCTGTCCTACACATCTTTGGATACTAAGGAGATATTTTTAAGGGACACTGAGGATGGCTTCCACTTTCAAATTTGTCCTTATACCTTAAAGACCTGCTTATGGGACTACCCCGGGTCACTGTCCGTGTGGAAGTTTGCACATTCTTCCCCCCCCCCCCCCCCCCCGTGTCTACCTCAATTGAAAAAAATAAAATAATTGGGTACTCTAAATTTTAAACAAAAACAAATAAACCCCAGCTTATGCACACGCATATTGAGCTGTAACAATATGGGATCAGGCCTTTACTGAGATGCCAGATGCACAATTCCCCTATGAGTGGTGCAATATAAAACACAACCAGAAACGATTTTTGCCTTTGATCATTACATTCCATGCATGTGACAAATGGTTCAAAATGAATCAAAGCTATGAGTACGCATCAGCAGAATCAACAGTCATTGAGTGAGTAAAGTACATTTTCATCTTCTTCACTCCTCCAAACATCTCATTAATTTTTTAATCATCTTTATTACAGTCACAAGTAGGCTCCCATTGCAATGAAGTTACTGTGAGGATCCCCCAGTCGCCACATTCCGGCGCCTGTCCTGGTCACAGAGGGAGAATTCAGAATGTCCAATTCACCTCACAGCACGTCTTTCGGGGACTTGTGGGAGGAAACCGGAGCACCCGGAGGAAACACACACAGACACGGAGTGAACGTGCAGACTCCACACAGACAGTGACCCAAGCCGGGAATCAAACCCGGGACGCTGGCGCTGTGAAGCGGCAGTGCTAACCACTGTGCTACTGTGCTGCCCTTAATTACTGTGGTCACGCTATCCTTTTGAGAACAGCTCCATTTCCCATGAACACGTGACCACATTGATAACGTTCCAGATCATCACAGGAATGCTGAGGTTCTTTTATTCTTTCACGGAATGTGGGCTTCCCGTGGCTGTCAGACCCTGGGCCTGAATTGTACATTCGGGGCATTCTCGAGGGTCGGGTTTTCCTCCGCTCCCGCCCGAGATCGCGTTGTTAACCCAACGTTACGCTGGACGGCCCGTCAACAGCCATCCTTGAAAGGCTGAATGCCGCTGGCAAGGGCGGGAGGGAGGAAGGCGGGCTCAGAGAAAATGGAGGGTGCGGGTCTGGCGCTTCCGATGTGTGTGGTGGTATGATTTGCATAGCTGTCTGCCATTGGT